>NC_091743.1:46699527-46932027 GCF_043380555.1 Nothobranchius furzeri | reverse complement strand
ATTTGTTTATGCGTCAGTCGTATTGGGACATATTATTTTCATTGATTTTTAATTTCTACCTAAATAGATGATTTAGCTAAAAAGCGTTTTAAATAATCTTTTAAAGAGCGAGTAACACCTAAATCATTTTGTTTCTGATGAACTGTATAGATGAGTGCCTAATAGGGCTGTAGGCATGCGCAGTCTTTACTTTCACATTTTACTGCAGATTTTTTATTTATTTATAAATTCTGCCTTAAATTGCCATTATTTCTCCCGCTTCAGCTGATGACTAAAACGTCCAATAATACATGGCTGCACTGGACTCCAGCTGGCTCAGCCACTCACAAGCCAATGAAATGATACGGCTCAGAGCTGCTCGCCTCCTTTATAAAACGTCCTCCTTTTTTCTAGTGAACGAGGTGGAAATAAAACTCTCCAGCCTGACGCAGCTTCTCGTTTGCTCATTCTACTGAGCGGCGTGTTACACAACAAAAAGAAAAGCAAAAAGAAATAAAAAATCAAGTGGTAAATTAGAAGGCATAAAAGCAAAATGAGACGGTACAACATGAAATCAAACAGCACAAATCTAGTTAAATGCCAGTCTAAATAAATGTGTCTTCAGATCCCAGTCAAGGCAACACGGAGATATAAGTAATGCAACTGAGGTCACTTTAAAAAGTTTCTGATTTGACTTTATTCAAAACGTGCAAGAATGTGTATTATGGCAGATTGAAGTTGTGTTTTCAAGTTTTTTTTAAAGGGGACAATATTCTATTGTGGATACATCCTGTTTTTGAAGTTGTTTGCACAAAATCCCTCTCACAAATAAGAGATTTCAGATATTTTAGTACCTTCCAGAATGAGCCGCTTCAGGGCTCTGTCATTTTTTTTAAAAACAAGCTGGAGCTGGCCACGCCTATCCATTCTCTGCTCAGACTGCTATAAGCTGAGAAGCTCTGATATTCAGAAGGGGCTCGGAGTGGCAGTAGTACTCCTCCAGCAGCAGCACTCTCTTGTAGATGTGGATTTAATTTCCCTATTTGTGATGTCACAAATGGGAGCTCTTTGAAGCGGCTTGTTTCAGGTACGTAATTCCTAAAGACAAATACTGACAGAAAATTCCATCTTTCAGTTCTTTTTAAAACACAGAAAAGGTTTAATTACCTGCAACGTTTCGTTTGTGGCTGCAAACATCATCAGGCTGACGCTGATGTGGCGTCACTTCCTTCGTTTATCCGCGGGCAGCAGAGGACGTTGTCGCCCTCTGCTGCCCGCTCTCCCCTCTCCGATGATGCAGTCCCATGTGCGATCCAATGTGTAAACTCCATCGTCCCTGTTCATGGTCCCACATCCATGTCTCCTTATCTTGATAGCTTCTTTTATCCATCTTTTGTGTTTCTGTTGTTCGGTGTTTATGATCCTTGTGTTGTCCCAGTCCATTATGTGGTTTTCTCTTATGCAGTGATCTGTTACGGCTGACTTCTTTATTGCCCTTTCTGCTTCTTCTTTCGCTGCTCTTGTGTGTTTTCGATTTGTTTCTTTCTCGCACTCCTTTCTATGTTCTATTGTTCGAGTGTTGAGTTGGTGTCCGGTTTCTCCTATGTATGTTTTATTGCAGAGTTTGCATGGGATTTCGTAAACAACTCCACATTCAAGTACAGCTGGTATTTTGTCTTTTGGGTGTACTAGTCTGTTTCTAACTGTTGTGTATGGTTTTGTTGGTGTGTTTATGTTGTGTTTTTTCATTGTTGCTCTTACGTTTTCTGTTATGCCTTTGATGTATGGTAGGGTTATCACTGGTTGTGGTTCTTGTCTTTCTGGGTTTCTGGTTCTTTGCTTTGGTTGTTCTTTCCTTTCTGTTGTTGTTTTCCTTTGTTTATTGCACATGTTGGGTATCCGCAGGTCTTTAAAGCGTGTTGTATGTGTTTGTCCTCTTGTTTACGATCTCTTTCTTCTGTTACAATGTTTGCTCTGTGATATAATGTTCTGATTACTGACATTTTGTGTATGGTGGGGTGTTCTGATGTCCATAATAGATATTGTTCTGTGTGTGTTGGTTTCCTGTATGTGTTTATGTTTAGGGTCCCGTCGGTCTGCCTGGTTATTTTCATGTCCATAAATGCTATACTGCCTTCTGTTTCTGACTCATAAGTGAACTTTATGCTGCCTGTGTCGTCAATGTTATTCAAGTGTTGTGTTAGTGTTTCTGTTTGTCCTTTTGGTATGATTTCCAGTATGTCATCTACGTAGCGTTTCCATAATTTTATTTTGCAGTTTGGGGGGGGGGGGGGGGGGCAGTGGCTACGGCTTTTTGTTCTAAGTCTTCCATGAAAAACTCGCACAGGGTGGCTGATAACGGGTTACCCATGGCGAAGCCTTCCAGTTGTTTGTATATTGTGTTATCATATGTGAAGTAAGTGGAGTTAGCTACCAGTCCTATCAGTTGTGCTAGGTCATCTGCTGTGAGGTTTGTCCTTTTGTGTGAAGTCTTGTCCTGTCTGATTCTGTTCACTACTATGTCTAGGGTTTTTTGGGTTGGTGTTTTTGTGAACAGGGATGTGACGTCATATGAGAGGAGTAAATGAAGGAAGTGACGCCACCATCGGCGTCAGCCTGATGATGTTTGCAGCCGCAAACGAAATTGCAGGTGATCAAACATTTTCTGTGTTTTAAAAATAACTGAAAGATGGAATTTGAAACTAAACACAGCAAGAACACACTAAGACTGACAGAAAAAGTTAGTGTTTTCTTTTTTCCCCAAGTTTGGAGTGTTCATAGAGGCAGTAGAGACCAATATGGCAGCACAAAGAGATGCAAAAGGTGAGTTTTGCACAACATGTCCCTTTTCAAATGGTTGTAAAATGCAAACAGTCTGGAAAATAAACAATATGCAGCTTTGTCAGCAACCTAGGGAGGCAACTGGAAACCACTGTATTTTGAATTCAGAGGGAATTTGAATCAGCTGTGAGATCAGGAGAGAAAATAGCTTCTATTGATGAGATATAAAAACGTGTTTGCTGCTGCAGCAGGTCAGCATGTCCGAGTAAAACATGTTCCAACATGCTATGTGAACTTGGATCTAGGCCAAGAGGAAGAGACGTTCCCTCATGCATAACCTCATATGAACTCGTCTCAGACAAGACGCATCATTTACATTTCCACATGCAGCAGCAGCAGCATCATGACTATTGCATGTAGTTGCAACGACTTGTGAGCTATTTTTATTTCCCCAACACACGTGAGACCCCCTCCCTAGCTGTCTTCACCTGCCTTCACCTCAGATGCCATTTTCACCAGCGGTTAGACCGGCGAGGCTCCCCCAAATGTCACGTCGCAGCTGGCTGCGGTCCAGAGTGCCCACATCAGCGGGGAGCTGACACGGAGCAGCAGCTGTCCACGGAGTGTCACTCCGCGTGGACAGGTACACACCTCCCAACGGCTAATCCTGGCTTCAGACAGCCCGTGCTGGCTTTTAATATCAAATATTTCGGACAAAAGGAGGCGGTAATACCGAGAAAAACGTCACAGCGCTAGCGTTAGGTGGTACCGACGACACTTGGAGGGGAATATTTCAGTTTAAACACTCGATATGGCTCCGTGCTTACCTTCAGCGGGCACGATATAAGACAATCCTAACCAGCAAGAAAACCAATCATCTATTGATTTTGGACAGCAGTGGGACGGAATTTAAAAAGTTACCTGAAGTCTCGCATCCACTTCCGTTTGTTGGCTTTCAAAATAAAAGCACCTTTAGTTTTACAACAGCACATGGGCAGGTTTCTTCCTCGTTTCACTTAAGAATGAGATTTGTGGGACTTTTTAGATAAACAAATCAAACATTAGTGATTTCCTTAAAGTTTAGACAATATGTCTATGTTAAATATGTAACTTAAATATGGCCAGTTTGCGGTGTTTTTAAATGGTGTCTGCAACAAACTTCCTGTTAGTTAAAAACCTTTTTCTAAAGTATAGGCCTATCTATCTATCTGTCTATCTATCTATCTATCTATCTATCTATCTATCTATCTATCTATCTATCTATCTATCTATCTATCTATCTATCTATCTATCTATCTATCTATCATCTATCTATCATCTATCTATCTATCTATCTATCTATCTATCTATCTATCTATCTATCTATCTATCTATCTATCTATCTATCTATCTATCTATCTATCTATCTATCTATCTATCTATCTACGGTGTCTGTCTGCCTGTCTGTCTGTATGTCCAGACAGATAGTATATTTGCATGGCAAAAACAGCATTTTCTTGGCTGAGTCTATGAAAACGAGATATTACATATTTGGTCCAGATTCAAATTCAAAAGTATGCATTCAGTTAATTCAAGTCACTTTTGCTGCATGTTGTACTTTTAAGCCTGATTCATTTGCCACTCTAATTTAATTTAATCTCTCTCTCTCTCTCTCTCTCTCTCTCTCTCTCTCTCTCTCTCTCTCTCTCTCTCTCTCTCTCTCTCTCTCTCTCTCTCTCTCTCTGTGTGTGTGTGTGTGTGGGGGGGGGGGGGGGGGGTCCAGTTTAAGTCATTTTGGAGTTCATTTGAATGATGCAAAGACCTCAGTGTGCAGTGATGTATTGAATAACTTCCTTCAGGCAGTAATAGTAGGGCCACCTACCGGTGTTTTACACGAAGTGCAGAAAATAAACTTTTTTTTTCAGAAGGAACCGATTTGATTTGTAAATATAGGACAATTGTTTTTATGTTTTGAACGTTTTGAAAGAGAACGTAGCAGCTCACTTACGCTCCAGTCCAGCAGACGGCGGAAACACACCACAAACTAGATAAAAATAGCAGAAGAAGATAGCGCGCTCTGATTGGGTAACATATTTCAACGTAACACTGGACCAGGAAGTTTATCTAACGTTTCTGTGTGCTGCTGTTCGCCTTAATTTTCATTCATTTGCGAAGCATTACATTTGACTGTTTTGTGAAATTTAACAATTATCATAGTTTAGGGACGCCGTTTTTAATAACATCTCCCAAAAAGGCTAAAGACAAAACACTCGTGTGTTTACGTCGGTGCTGCTAGCTAGCTAACCAGGAGCTGCATTAAGGGAAGGTTCGACCCGCGGTTTGGATGAAAAGTTCAGTCAACAACAGCATGAAAAAGGAAAACCGGTGGAACATTCCCCCCAACGCTCCTGCCTGTATGGAGAAACACCTGTGTGCTGTTCAGTACCGAGCAGGTAAGAAGGAGGAGGTCGAACACGTGGTTCCACTACTTCTGTTTTATTCAGCCAGCTTACATCTGCACACCTCCACGTGCACCTCGTTGTAGCTTTCACACGAACAAACATCTGGAACATTTGAAGAACATCAGAAAGCACGAGACTAGAAGTTTGGCTGTTGTGCAGAGTGAAAATTGACAGCTTATTTAGACTTATGCCGCCCAGAAGTGGCTTCTAGTTAATGTTTCAGTGGCGTTACGTCTTTTTTTCTTTCTTTCCAGATTTAGACAATAAGGTTGAAACTAAATAAAGACGAGCATGGTTTGGTTTATCTGATCGGTTCTTCTCATTGCCTCCTTACAGATGGCACCCTGCTGCTTGGGGCTTCCAGCCTCTCTGGCAGGAACTGGCAGGGATCTGTGTGGATCTTCAGCGAACCCGAGCAGGCTCCCAGCGAGGGATTCTGCAAAGCTGGGGTGCAGACCGAGGCTGGGGTCACAGATGTTAAATGGGCGAATGAGAAAGGAGTTCTTGTTGCATCAGATTTAGGTGAGGCGTAGTTTGATGGAAGCCGAGCGGCTGTATCACCTGAGGTTAAAACGGGATTGTTGTGGTTTTACAGGTGCTTTGGAGTTTTGGGAACTGGCAGAGGACGAGCACCTGCTGGTGAACCGCTTCACAAAATATGAACACGACCATGTAGTCACCACTGTGAGCCCTGTTACTGGAGCGAACAGTGCTGTCACTGGCAGTATGGACTGCAGGTTAGACTCTTACACACTTATAAATGAGAACACAGTTAAATGAAACCAAAAACTTCTGCAGAGAGAAACGATCGTAGGTCATCAAAGGGCTGTGGTGTTCGATACAGATTTGTGATCATTACACACTTTAGTGGGCCTTCTTATTTTGGTGCAGTAATTCATAAAAATCATGATAGTTCAGAGAAACTTTTAGTGAGATTTTAAGAGTTTAAAGTGGATCTAATTTTTAATAAATAGCTTTTGTGTTTGTTTATTTCTAAATGCTGATTCGTTTTTTTCCAGTTCTTCTGTTTTAATAATATTTTAACATTATTTTAATAACTTTATATTTATTCTTCAATACAGAATTAAAGTCTGGGATCTCGGTCAGGAAACCGTTGTCACCACCTACAGTGGTATGGAAATGTGTTTTTTATTTATGGCATTGAAACAAAAAGATGAACTTCTTTAATGGGAGGTGATTTTCCCCATTTGTAAACTGCAGCTTTTCTCTGATATCGAACTTAATATTGTTCCTGTCAGGTTTCAAGTCTATTACAAGAATAATACACACACACATAGGGATGGGTACCGAATTCGGTACTTTTTAATGTACCGACCGAATTCCACAGTACCGACCGAGCACCGATTCACGTCATTTCAAACGGTGCCTCGTTTCGGTACCCGTCCTTCATAACGAGAACTTGCCAAGACAGCTGCGCATGCGCAAGAGCGTAATGTCGTCGGTCGCTGCGAGCGAGCTGTAAACAGAGCAGCATGGTGGAAAGAACTCACGCTAAATGTGATGGGTAACTGGGTGATGATGAAACCAGCGACAGACAACGATCTAAGGGAGACATCCTCAACTTAATCTGCTCCGGTAGGTAAATATAATGTTTAAGATAACGTTAGCTTGATATGTTAGCTTCCGTTTCGCTAATGGTGCGTTCGCTTTCTCCTCGGAACTCCGAATTCCCGACTAGAGGAACATGAACGCGCTCTAAAGTTTGGCTTCACTTTACTAAATGCGACGGGTGATCGGGTGAAGATGAAACCAGCGACAACGATCTAAGTGTGAGGCATCATCGTTTTAATCTGCTCCAGCAGCTAAATAAACTGTTAAAGATAACGTTAGCTTGATCAATTAGCTTCCATTGCCACCGTTATCAGCTAATGGTGCGTTCGCTTTCTCCTCAGAAATTCTAACTTCCCAGTAGGAAAAATCAAATGAACAAAGACGGCAAAAGGAATGAAGATACGCAGTAAATTTAGTTCACAGTAAAGATGTTTGCTTCAGTTTAATTATCAGCTTATAAAACTACAAGGACGATGTTAAAATACAAACAGTTGAATGTTATTTATCGTGATATTTATCAAATATGGTTATATATTGAGAAAAAATATATATTTAATTATAAAAGAGAATTAAAATAATAAACACTCAAAAGTATCGAAAATTGGTATCGTTAAGTACCGGTATCGATTCGTAGGTACCGGGAATTATTACCGGATCGATTCAAATGTCAAAGGTACCCATCCCTACACACACACACACATCTGTCAACAGACTGTGGAAACTTTGTGTTTTTACATGTTTTCGTTCAGATTTGGGAATTGAGTCACTACTGTGCATTTTGCAGATATCTTGTGAACTTTGTGTGTACATGTGTGTGTACATGTGAATACACTTTTCCTTGTCGCCCTGCAGTGCACACACAGCCTGTCAACTGTGTTTCCTGCAGTCCTACAGACGAATCTCTCTTCATCTCATGTGGACAAGTATGATGCTGATTGTTTTTGTTTTTTTAGTCATAAAATAATAATTTTAAGCTTCATTGATTTAAACTGTTAAAGTTATTTGGTCTTTTCTTGATAAATAGTCTTTGATGAACTTCTCATTATTTGGTTTTAACACATCAATGTGATAAAAGCAGGGCTTAATTTGAGCCGGAACAAGATCCGGGAACTGTCTTATTTTGAAAGGACCGTTCCGGCAACTGTCTGCTAGGATCCGGCAACTTACGCGACCAACTTGTTCTATACGCAGGGTTCGAATTACGGGTGAGCTTAAGGGATCCCGACTCACCCTTAAGCTCAGCTCATCCCCAAAGGACGACGTTCCTCTGGAAACCCTCAGCTGACACCCGGGGGGAGCCCGAAAAAAATCCTGGTTCTACTTATATTACCTTATCTATGTGGACTCTCCAGGATTATTTAGAGCTGAGAGGCGCTGAGCTCTGATCGTTGACGCGCTCCAGACAGATGCATCCTGAGCACGACCACAGTAACCTTCCCAAAGTGTCGTCACCTCAAAAACAAATTTAACACGCGATCGTTCATGTCGGCTCATGTCCTTTAATGCTTTCTGTCTTTTATTTGTGTCTGATGAGTTTCGCTGCTGCAGAGCGCATCACATGTTTTGTGCTCCAGTGGCTTCACCGCACCGGTGCGGTGGGCGCGCGGCGCACCCTCCGCTATATTTACGGTCGGTAGATCTTTTAGCACTGCAGTTCAGAGGTAACTCATAAGGTGAATATGAACCCAGGTAGCAGTTTTTCTTTAGGATTGAGAGGAGATGCAGGAAGATAATAAACAGGCAGGACAGAAAAATAGTCAAATAAAAACAAGTTAGTTTTTGTACCTGGTGGTTGCAACAAACAGACACCATTGAAGGTAATCAGAAGAGGAACAGAAAATGAAATAATTATTTTAATGTTTAGAGCAGCAGGAACTCTTGAGAGGCTGCAGGCGCATCAGTGAGTTTGCGGCCGCTGCGCTGGGGGAGGGGGGAGAGGGCTGAAGCAGAAACTACCGTTGTTAAAAGAAATGTGTTTAACTTTGAAAATGTGGGTGGGTGCTATTTTAATAGTCAACCCCCCCCCCCCCCCCTTCTTTTTGAAGATCGATTGAGAACATTTTAATTGTTTGAATCTTGTTAGTTGCCAAGCTGAAGGAAGGGTTGTAATTGTATCTGACTAGACCGTGCTTATAGCTCAAAGATCTAACGTGCATAAAAAAAATCCACAAATAAATCAATTAAAAATGCTTAAAACTAGATAATTTACTGAGATTAAAGAGAGGATGTTGGAACGTTTATGTTATAATGTTCCGTTTGTTTCTAACAGACTGAGTCCAGCAGGTCTTTACTAAATGGATAAAAGTGTAAAACTAGACTTTGACCCTAAGCTCATCCTGTTTCCAACATAACCCTTAACCCTTCAGGATGGCCGTGTGTTGATGTGGGACAGGAGGAAGCCAAACAAACCTGCCACGAAGATAGGTGAGGAGCCTTCTGTAACACTCTCATCTCCAGGGTTACTTCCTTATCGTCTCAAGGAGGCTCGTGTATGCTCTGATCAATGGTGTATAAAGTAAACCGAGACAAGCTTCTGAGGGATGACCTCAGATTCTGATGTATATTATAAGGACCGTGATAGTTTATCATTGTGTTCCAGATGTTGGGTCGTCTGGTTGTCCGGCTACCACTGCTGCGTGGCACCCCCACCTCAGAAGCACCGTTGCCTTTGGTGAGACCTAACAACAGATCAGTGGCTGGTGGTGACCTGTCCTCCATGTTTTACTAAACTTGTTCTGTTTCAGGCGATGAGCTGGGAAAAGTGACTGTGAAGGATTTCTTAGGAACCGATCCGGCCCGGGAGAAGATGGTCCACAGCCGTAGGGTTAACAGCCTGGCCTTTTCCACAGACAAGTAAACAACCACAAGTCTGAGATTCGTTCTTAATCACTCATCTGCGTTATTAAAACTCCCTAATGTTGTTTCTCTCAGTGCCTCCCTGCTGGCCTCCGTTAGCGATGACTGTTCGCTCGCTGTCATGAAGCCTGAGCTGGAGGAAGTGTGAGTTTTTCTGCGTGACGCTAAAGCGGCTCAGTCTTCTGCACAAAAGCTACAAACGTGTGTTTTTTTCTGCAGACTGAGAGACCGACGGCACCGGGACTTTGTCGGAGGTGTTTGTTGGCGTCCCGCTGGCTCCACTGCTCTCACTACTGTGGGCTGGGATCATCTGGTGCTCCATCACTCTGTTGATGCTGCTTCCTCATCTTAGACACAACCTGGTGTTCGTGAATATCCAGATTAGCTTCTCATTCAGGAAGAAAGGACTGAAACATCTGACTCGTTCAGCACATCAGATGAAAGTACACAGGCTTGCACGTTATTTTACATTAAAGGAAATTCAGAAAATCAGCGTCTCTTTATGGTTTGTTGAGTCCAGCATCTTATTCCAGCCCTCCAGTCAGAGAGGCGTTTAACAACGTCCTGATAACGTTTCAGGAGGTTTCGCTACTTGGGCAACATGTCATTTTATAAGATCCACGTGTAACAGGCAGGTGCCGCTGCTCAGCAGGTGTTTGGTGCTTCACACACAAACTGAAAGGATACTTCAGGTCTTTCAAAGTGGAGTTTTGTTGAAACATTAAAAATCATCCCTGTCTCACCTGACGTTTTGGGATTTTTGCCTTTTTATAAATTTTGATGACATCCTATTTTTAATCTGTGGGTTTTAATCTGATGTTGGTCCATAACCACTCCATCTCCTCTTGGAAGATTTGTGTTGGTGTTAAAGAAATTCTGACCGTTCTTCAGAAATCCAGTACTGATGCTGGACGTGAAGGCTCGCAATCTCCATTCTGATTCTGGTGGGTTGAGGTCTGTGCGCTCTTACAGCTCGTCAGGTTCCTCCACACTAAGCTCATGTATCTTTGTACTAAAACCTGAATGAACCGGTTAGGTGGCAGCCTCATATCTGTCTACGTCAGTGACTACAGCTAATCTGAGCTAGACCAAAGTGGATCGTTGCCATTTTAATGAAAAACAGCAGAATCCTTGGATACTTTTGGCTGGGGGAAGAAAATCTGAAATACTGTGTGAAGCTGACAAACGAGTTAAGAATAAAAACATTCTATCCACTCATCCTCTGCTCTGCTCTGAGGAATCATTAGCTCATAAGATATAAAATGTCCAGAACCCATTTCTAAAGATCTGACCCTGTTCAACAGAGCATTAACTGCATGTACTGGAGTAGCTGCACAATGTTTACGGTGCATTAAAATACCGAGTGCTCCTCAGACGCAGCAGTAAGCGCGCTGCCCGCTCACATCAGCCGTGCAGTTGATACAAATTCCACAGGAATGTTCCCACGTTCAGATCTAAATATAGCTTTACCTGATGGATGGGGTGTGTGGTGACCTGCTGGTCACCAGTACTAATCCAACACTTAAGAGTAACCTCAACACTGAGCCAGTGAACATATCCAGTGTACATGTGACACTGATCTCAGTGTTGCATACTCGGTCTATTTTACACTCATTAGTTAAGTTCAGTTATGGGGTTAACCTTTAATTCTCACAATTGTTAAAATAATTTGCCTCTATGAGACAAAAGTGTCATTTTAGTTTGACACTACTGTTTTTAAAGTGGTCCAAATCAATTCCATGAAATAATTATATTTCAACTCTTGACAGTGTTAATACCATTGCAGCTGTCAGGCCAGCAAGCTAACAGCTAGCAAGCACACTGATGAACACTAGCAAGCTTGTGCTTCAGAGTGACTGCGACAAGTGCAAAGCATTCAGCGTGAATTACCCCTTTTTTAAGAGTGCATGGCACAGCGATCCCATTCCTTTGATCGACTTCACCTACAGTCCAACGTGACACAACAAGTGACACCACATTTGCAGCCGTGAATGAAATAATACCTTAGAACAACACAACTCTCCCAAAATAAACATGCATAAACACCCCCAAATATGACAAACTAACTAAAAACACGACTACCCACAATGCACCTTTCCCTCTGCAACTGAAGAAGCAGAGAAAGAAGAAGGGTGGAGCTCACCAGAGCACTTTTTACACTGTTTTTGGAGGAATTGTCATCAACACTGGAGTACAGAGTAATAGTAACTCCAAAAGAGTACTTTTTCTTTAACACCTGACAGGTTACACTATTAAGAGTCACCTTTAAAAAATCTGTTTTAACTTTGAAAATTACCACCAACACTGCAGAACAAAGGGATTCTTATTATTTTATGCTCAATTACTTTGAACTGACTCTGACAGAGTTATACTCTGACACTGCTTATTTAACATTTGGTATGTTACTGTGTGGCAACTTTTATAAACATTTATGTGGTTAATGACACATTTGACTTTGATCAGCCCTCATTTAAACAAACTCTTATATAAGCTCCTCCCTCACTGCTGGTCATCATCTCTAGCCGGGTTAAAGATCAGCGAACCCGAAAAGAGCAGATCTGTCATCTTAAGCTTTTTAGCGGCGTGATTAACTTTGTTTCAGTAACTTCTGCCACTAGTTTGAGAACGGATGGTTTTTTTAATCTTTCTTTACTAAATCCACTGATTCAAATGTAAACAATCATGTTTGCACCACAGGTGCACAGTGCGATAATGCTGTCATAGATGTAGACCAGTTTTAGTGATGAAAATGTAAAATAACTGTTGAAAACTGAAAAATAGACAAAAATGTGCATGAAGCGTATATTTTACAGGAATATAATCACTGGAGTTTCAAGACGGTGTGCACAAAACTGCATTTCCATTTTTCTTATACAAATGTATATACACACAGAGGAAGGGAGGACTGCATAGAAGGTCAAACGTGTCTTAGACTAATAAATATGAGAACCACGCTAGCGCTCACCTAAACTAATGGCTGGCTTTGCTTCAGCAGGTGTATATAATATACATGTAACAGAACATCTTAGTATTAACAGGTTTATACACCAAAAACTATATTCTACATTTTGTACTTGCAATCAAGGAGAAAACCCCTTGAAAAAGTACAGAGCATGATATAATTCACAAGTAGCATTCAGAACGATACAAAGCTGTTAAAAATGACAAACATTCTTTACGCATTTCTCACACTTGTTGTTTTTAAAAAGGCTAAATGAATGTTCCTGACAACAACCAACTAAATTTATTAACTAAGGCCTGGGTCACACGGCGAGATTATGCCGATTTTTGACCAGATTCTCCCCTTCTGACAATCATGGTCACCCAAAAACTGTGATGTCTCTAAAGTAGGGATGCTCAGTATTGTCTGACTCCTAATTTTCGATAAACCGATACCAACATATGCTGTGTCCTCCTCATAAAAAGAAAAACTAAAACATTTTAGGTGATTAACATCACATATTTCCTATCTTACACGCTTCAACTTTAAACATGTTCTATGCAAAATGACAACTACTTCAATTTAAGTTAGTAAAAGGAAAAGTGCCACGTTTAATTTGTCTCCAACAGCAATTGAATCTTATTTTCCTCATGATGTGTGTAATAGTCGGTAACGTGTTTATTTTTATTTTTCTGTATGTTGCCGCTATGGTGATAAAACGTTTATTAAGATCGTCAGATAAGAAAAGCAAGCCTTGGGTGAAGATTCTTGTGTTTGCTTTAGTCGTTTGCTAGCTGTCTAGCTACACATAGCTACATGCTGCGTGTAAGCTCGCCACACAGGACAAAGTTTTACTTCACAAGTTGTTCAAAATAAACTAACATTTCTCAAAAACTTTACGTCAAATCCGTCATATTTTGAGAGAGAGGTGAACTAGCTGAAGAGTTTGTAAAGTATGTGTATGATACATAAAAATTGTGTCGCTAAAAGACTGAAAACCAATAGATATTTTCTGATATTAAACATTAATTGTAGACCGATAATGTCAAACATCGCTACTCTAAAGATAATCTTATGGGATATTCCTGTAATGTGTGGTGTATTAAGAGTGCTGTGGTCTGCTCAGAAGCATATTAGGACAGCTCCGATTGTACATAGAGGATATTAAACCTGTTGGATTGTCTTGGCCCAGTATTGCAGTGACTGTGTGCCCTGAGGACAAACGAACATGCAGCCTGTTGAATGTGACATATAGCCAATCAGAAAACAAGGTCACGGAATGAGGCTGCACAAAGCAAGAGGAGTCCTCCTCCACTGCTGTCATGTTTGTTTACTCTAAAGCCATTTTTAGTCTCAAGAGGTTTTGCAAGATATCCACTCTTGACCTGGAAATGTTTGTGTGGTGTGTTGACTTTACTGTGTGGCCGTATATCACCACACCTTGTAGGGCAGAAACGGTTATATCCATGATTTTTCTATTGCCATGTGTATGGTCGCTCATCTTTTGTAAATCTGACCATTTTAAACCGTTACCGTTTGAGCCAGGCCTCAAGCATTCTTAAGAAAATGACATCTGCAAAATTCAAAGTCCTGTTGGTTGAACGTACAAATACGACTGACTCCATCATAGACGTGCAGATCTTTAAGACTCTTCTTTGTTAACAAGGGTGATGGGCTGCTTAGTTCCAGGCCGGACGGTGAAAGTCATGCCGTACTGTTGTCTGGATTTGGCTCCGTCACTGTGAAGTAGAAGAACAAGAATGAAATTAACCAAGATAACATTTATTCAGAAGATATCTGAGTGATGACTCTAACCTGGTGGGAGATTTTACTTTGGGGCTCTCCTGATACTTCTTGACCAGTTTACTTTCCAACTCCTTCATGTCCATGCTGGCCGGTTTGTTGTTTGTAGGGGGAGGCTGCGGCTGTGTTTTGGCTTTCCGTACAACAGGGACCTTGTTGCTGTCTTCAGACGCTGTGGTACCCCAGTCATCAGGACTGGACTCCGTTTCATTCACTGGGGCCATTTTTTGGTCCATTTCAATCATCTTCTTTTGTAAGATGCTAAGGAGAGTGGCCTGATTGGCTGAGAGAGTCGGGGGTAGCTGGTTGGGGGTTGACTTGGTTTTCGTCTTGACTTGTGGCTTTAGTTTGATGTCTGTGTCCGGGGGTGGGAGTTTGGGAGGTGTATGGGGATGTGGAGCTGGAGGAGGTGGACCTACAGCTGGCATCGGGGTCTTTTTAGCAGGGGGACTGGGTGGACAGATGGATGGGGGTGGCTCCATTATCTCAAAGAAGTCACCAAACTCTGGTGGTGGTGGGAGCACAGGCATGTTCAGATCCTCTTTGTGGTCCTTCTGCCACACAGCTTGGGGCTTTGAAGGTTGTTCTTTTGCTGTTTGTTTTTCCTGAGCCACCTTGTTTACAGTTGCTGATGAAAGTGTGGGACCATTTGATGGTTTCTTATCTGAGACCCACTGAATTTTGGGGTTGCTGGATGTTTCTGAAGCCTGAATATCTACCTTGGGTTCTACAGGTCCAACAGGCTGTGGGATCTCTTGTAACCTTTCTTGTAATGGTGTTGAAGAAGCTGAGCTGGATTTTGGGACAACGATGAAAGAATTTGGACTGGAGTCACTCGGGTGAATGCCTGAGCTGGAATCGTCGCTGATCCGGGTGCTGCTTTCCCGCGACAACGAGATATTCGCTCGTTGTTTATCTCTTTCTTTAGCTGCTTGTAGGAGAGCCAGTGGTGATGCTGCATGGGCATCCCGGGCTCCGGTGGTGTCATTAGCCTTCAGGTTGCGTAGTTTGCGATCCAACATTGGGCTGAAGCTCCGGCTTTGACCCGGAGATGAATCCAGTTTGTTCTTACTGGCCTCTGAATTAGTCTGAACATTGTTCACCTTCTGTTGCTGCGGAGGCTCAAGTGGTTTGATTGTTTCTGGCTGTATTGAAACCGTTTCTGTCTTTGGCTCTGCCTTTGGCTCTGTCTTTGGCTCCGCCTTTGGCTCTGTCTTTGGCTCCACCTTTGGCTCTGTCTTTGGGTCAGCTTTGGGTTTTTGAGGCGTCTGGGCGATGATGGCATCTTTTATGTCCTCCTTTGGTTTTTGTACTTCTTTGGGATCTGTTTTAGACAGTTGGGTAACATTTCCATCTACGAGCACAGGAACTGAGTTACCTGACTTAGAATCTTCAAGGAGGAGCATTTGCTTTGGTCTGGTCATGTGATCCTCTTGTTTACCCAGAAATGTGGCCTTTGGACTGTCATAAACCTTTGCTTTGTTTTTTGGATTGAAGGTGGACAATGAAGGTGTGTCCACTGGGGGAGGTGGTGCAGGACTATGTGGTGGGGAGTCAGTGAGGGAAATGGATGACAATCTGGTAGGCTTTGCTGGTGGTATCTTCTGAGTTCTGAGTTGTTTCTCAAGAGGAGGCTTTGGCGGGGAAAAAGTTGGAGGCTCAGGAACATTGGGTGGTGGTGGAATGTAAGTGGGCACTGATGAGGCAGAGCCAGAGGAGGAGGTAGATGGTGGTTTCGGGGGCGCCATTGCTGGAGGTTTTAGGTTGGACAGATCCTCCTCTTTCATGGATGGTGGCAGTTTTGGTGCAGGCATAGAAGGAGGCTGAAGGGCTGCCAAGTCCAGGCTGTTCATGTCTCCCATGAAGCCTGGTGGAGGAATAAAATTCAAAGGAGGGGGTGGAGGTGACATTGAAGGAGGAGGAGGAACAAATATTTCATCATCCACGTGGTCAGACATAACAGATCCATTGGATAATTTATCTCCAGCAGCTGTGGAGGATAAGAAACGAAGAAAAGTGAGAAATGTGCAACATGGAGATGAATAATGACATTTGAACAAAAAATGTTCAGTCAGAAAGACCCAATCCTCTTTTACTGCAGTGCAGGTCAGACAATACTAGGTATTCAAAAATAAGATCTGAAATAAATTCAAATGTATACAACCTGAAAGCCAACTCCATTTAAAATATTTAGAATAGCTAAAACAAAAACACTCCCATTTATGCTGTCATCCATTGTGCAACAGTATGGGTAAACATTTACCTGCTCTGGTTTTTTCCTTTATTCTTTTTCCGGTGATCCATCACCTGAGTCTTGGCCAGAGCACCGGAACATACTTTGTTCTAACCGAGTCCAAATCTGCTAAGTCTATCTCCGTTTACGTAAACCTTAAGCACATGGTGTGGTTTGGTGAGATCCTCACCTGTGCCGTTGACTTTTGGACCATTGGTTGGAGGGAGGAGGGGTACTTTAGGGGTTGGGACGGCAAACCCTTGGAAACTTTCTACCACAGACTGAAAGAAAGAAAGCAAAATGCAAAAATCAGTAAAAAGAAGCAAAGATGAGATCAGAAACGGTACGTTCTGTTCTGCCGGAGCCTGCACTCTTAAGGTGAACAAACCAGTTCTGAGCGATTGCATGACCTAGGCTTTCTTGAATAGGGAATTCATTATTGGTGTCAACATAAAATGTTTCTGCCAAGTGATTTTTATGAGAAACATCCAATTTGGCAGTTCACACACTCATGAACACACACACCTTATTTTCCTCTTGACAAAGGTTGAATCGGTAAAACTGACTTTAAGCAAATGCACCACAGATGCTTTTGAGTTCAAATATGAACGGCCTTTGCTGTTAGGCTTGTCATAATATACTTATAGGCGGAGCGCAAGACTTTCACATTCTTTAAGTATGAGGAACCTTCGATGAATCAGAGGATACACCTATTATTCATCAAAATGGGCCTGGCTGTCAGATGCCTGGGTGTTCGTAAAGGTGTGTGTGTGTGTGTGTGTGTGTGTGTGTGTGTGTGTGTGTGTGTGTGTGTGTGTGTGTGTGTGTGTGTGTGTGTGTGTGTGTGTGTGTGTGTTAGGGATGTGACATTGGTTCACAGAACCAGTAGCAACCTAAAATAAACAGACTCTGTTGACACAATAGAGACCAGAGGATTCAGGGGTGTAAATCTTTCCATCATCACGAGTCGTGTTTTATGTTTTTGGTCCTGAAGCAAAACGCACTCAGCAGTTGCTTTATGCCCTTTAAACTGCTTGCAATGGAAAATCTGCATCACAAGAAAACGTTAAATGTATAGATCACAGTTTCTGCTATTCTATTTCAGTATCACACCGTCCTTGCGGATTATCCCACTAGCGTAGCTGTGCTGTGAAGGTTATAAGTCTGAGGGTGTGACACCAGAGACGGCGTGTGATCCAGTCTCATTTCATCTCCTCGTTCCCTGCACCGTGACTCATTCGCAGCTGTCGCAGCACTCGGAGGCGTCCTGCCCACGGGCCGCAGGGTGCGCCACAAGACACTCCCTAACAAAAAGATGTGAGGTGTGTGAACTACAGCGCAGATGAGCTGCTCGTGAAGTGATAATAGGAGGCCTGTCTGTCACACAGACTGCTGCTGCACACGTATGTTAGTGCGAACCTTTCCTAAACTGGACATGTTGACATCTTAACCTACAGATACAAAACACAGCTAAACACTTCCCTTTCATCTAAATCAGATTAGTGCATTTATTAGTGTTAGGCGTCACACTTTACTGCAAAACTGGTTTTAATAATGGAAGTGATACATTTTGGATACATTGTGTTGCCTTACGTATCAATTCAAATACATAAACATACACAAAGGAAGGTTTTTTCAAACTCCAGTCTCGGTTCCGGTGACTCCGCCCCAACGACCGTTGAACGAACCCCGACACTGGGCACCGACGGGCACTGGCCTCTGTTCTCACATTGTTTTTATATCGCTTTTAACACACATTTAGCTTTATTTGTTCTCTTACTGTTTTATTTTTTGGGTTGATAAACTGTTTGATTTTAATATTTTAATGTGATTTATTCTGGTTTTAGCCGTTTACAGCACTTTGGTCTTTTTGTGAGCAGTTTGTTGTAAAATGCCACAGAAATTGATGGACTGAATGAAACAAGCTAGAATTGTTTTCTGTGCAAAAATGTGTTTAATCATGATTTCAAATAATAGCCATTTTTCATGTGTCTGGTCGGGACATTTAGCTGTGTACGGATGAGGAGAGTAACTTGGGGAATTGCTCTAATTTCTGGTTGAAGGTGGATTTTTGGCGCTTGACCTTATTTCACCTACAGTGTGTTTTCCTCCTCAGACCAGACTCTAATCCAGGTATGTTCAAAATGTGGCCCAGGGGCCATTTGAAGCCCTCCGAGTGATTTTGTGTGGCCCCCAAATGAATTTATAAAATAGTGGAATTTTGTCACTCCATTCCTATGATCAGATTTTTACTACTATGCAAACTTTTGACTTATTTTTGAGAAGTATGAAAAAAATCCCCAATATTTTTTTTATTAAACAGAAAATAAAACACATTTTGGGTGGTGTATGAGGACTTTTAAACCTTCAGTGTTGTCTTTAAATGTTTGGACACCCCTGCTCTAATCGACCTTCCCTTTACATGTGACAAGACCATCACCAACCACCACAAGACTCAGGATAACAAAAATAAATAAATAATCAAAAGCAGGTAAAAAAACAAAGCTTGCGAAGATGCAGAATAAAGTTGTACTCACAGCGTGAGTGTGCTTGACCGTGGGTCTGGCCCGTACGTTGGCTGTCCCAGATTCAGAGATTTTAGCTGAATCCAACACCAACTCCACATTGTCTGATGGGACACACGAAGACATTTCTATTAAGCACACCGGTCACACAACTAGATCCCATTTAAAACTCAGAATGTTAAACTACTTTAGCATTTGCTGCTCTTGTGGTGTTTTTCTGGCATCAGCAGCTTCATTTTGTCTGTTATCTACACGCATCTACAGCACAGAGCAGAATCTGAACGTCGCATCTTTAAAAAACAGAAAAAAAAAAAGACTGGAAACAAGACCTGAGAGACAGTTTTAGCCTAACCTCATTGGTGTCAGGCCGCTTTTTATCTGGTAATTTATTTACTTTTAAACTGAGTAAAACATGTATTTTTGTGACCAGTCCTTTTCGTGTCTGAATGATTCACGGGTCAGAGTTAAGTGGCTTAACAAACACAAAACACATTCCTTTGGAAATATTCAGACAATGAACTAAAAATGGATGAGAAAAGAAGAATTGAACAAAGAATAAAATAAACGTAAACATTCCTTCAGCGAGTCTGCAGAGCTTTAACCCTTTGATGCATGCATTATGAAATCTTCAACCATGATTTTTTAAACAATTTTTTTCATTCATCTTTAGGTGTGAATGAAACAAATTTCATATTTACATATTTTTTGTAAAATTTAATTTACAAATAATTTATTACATGTCCACCACAGTGGACAGCGTGCAATCTGAACATGAAATATGTCGGCTTGACTTACTGAAGTACAAATGGAGGGGCTCAAATGCAATAAAGTCTTCAACAGCTGTGCTTAATAGCAAAAATAATTAAATAACAATTTTAAGTACCTGTCCACTGTAGTGACCATTATGCATCAAAGGGTTAAAACGGGACAGCTTCGTCTCATCTTGGATGATTTGTCCTCATAAATCTGAATTTCTGCTGTTCGGAAGGACTGTGTGCGCTGAATTGACCTTTTAGCGTCTTTTCCTCATTTTTTTGTTGACAACAAAATAGCAACGTACGGCTGAACCAGCGAGTCTGCATGTTATAACATCTAACCACTGGGATTTAGTGAAAGTTCAGTCATGTTGCTGTACTAGCTTACGGAAAGCTACTACAGCTCCTGATCCCATTCTTAGGTGAAGATCGACAAACGGGTTCCAAATAAGCTGTTAAAGAGTGTTTTTCCTTTAAGTATCTTGTTTTTACAGCAGAACCAGAGCATTTGAGCTCAGGCCTTATGTAACGATCACTTTAAAAGAGAATAAGGCACAAACCTGCAAACTAAACAAATCTCTGCCCCCCTTATGAAGCTGAAAACCATCATACAGCTGATGGGACATGACTCCGACTGAAGGAAATCTAAGTGGTTCTCTGATTTGTTCCGGCGTCTGCCGGGCTGTTTGTCCCAAACAGATTCCTGTCACTGTCTGCTGGTTTTTGGTACTGATCTGCAAACCAAGACTGACTGAAGACATGACAGACATGGAGACCAAAGTGTCTACCTACATTCCCCACAGTTTCCATCGAGACATTTTTATGATTTTTCCAAATAGAGATTTAATTATGTCACTCAGGAATGTCGACACGACTCTGGAATGAAAACATGGCGGCGTTAAACCAGTCTAACCAAACGACTGGTTTCCTTTTAGTGCCTCGTTCTGATTTAAATAGACAAATGTTCTCTCTCACATTTGCATAGCGAAGGCTTTCCTGCTCTTAGAGGAGTTCACCTCAGATTTGACTTAGCACTTCCTTTTACTCTGAACGCTGGTTCAATATCTGACAATAATGGTTTAGGGTTAGGGTAATAGCATTTGACTTAGTTGTTCTAGTGTAGAAAGCTATTTTCAAATGTTTTGTTCACCAAGCATCTAGAAAAGTGAACGTTTAAAAGCAAAAACCCCGATAGTCTCATTAACAATCATAAAACCCACCTGATTTCTGAACTCTACAACCGTTTCCAATCAGCTTACAGCCACCATCCTGATCCCCCAAAAGGTAAGATGGGATTAAACTAAGTATTTTGTTCTGCGAGTTATAAAATGCAGCTGATGGGATAGGTTGTGGTCTAACCCGGGTCTGATTTCAAGGTAGGAAATGAAAATTTGACTAGAAGGACTTTCAGTGATGACTTGTGCAGCAACATTTTCATAAACCTCCATCAAAAAGCTGCAAATGCAAACTGTTCTGCTCTATGGTTTTTAACATTGAAAATGAAAACCTAAACAAATAACCTCAAGGTTAGAAAATAAACGTTGTTGAAAGATGTGGTTGAAGAAGAAATCCACATGCAAATTCTGTCAAAGACTTCTGTGTCCTGGAATAAGAGGTAAACAGGAGGACAATTAAAACACAAGGTGCCTTTGCCAAAGGGCCTGAAGTGACCACACACTGCATTCCTTTAGCTGTTGTTTAAAAACTACGACAGGATTTAACCAATAAAAACCTACAGAAATACATTCACTCATAACAAAAGGTATTTAGAGGTTCATTATGTATTAGTATCTGAATTACATGCCATGTCCTGGTAATAACACATGTTTAAAATAATCTAATCTGTATGAATTCAAACCTTTATGTAATTACTTTTGCATATTTTAAACATTAATCAGTTGATTTGATCTATCTGAGCGTTTCTGTGTCACATAAACGACTTCTCACCTGTTATTACACTTGTTATTACAGGTGAGAAGTCCGGGGGTATTTTATTTTGAAGGAGACAATTTTCAGAAATGTTAATTAAAATAGTCTAGGGTGTAAATGAGAAGTGAGCAATCTCAGGTTAATGTGATTTAGCACAGTGTAGTTCTGTTTCATACATTCAAGTAAATTCAAATCAAATACAGAGATCTGTCATTAGCAGCCGGTAACTTTTGGTCACTTTGGATAATCTAAACTCCTTTTTGTCCCATCTGGACTCACCCATGTCCTGCATTTTAACGCTGGTGTCGAACAGGGAGTGGTTCTTCCGACCCAGGAAGTTCAGAGTTCCCCTCTTCATTTTGATCGGTTAATCAACCTTCCGGACAATCAGCGCTTCATTTCAGGTAAATCCGAGGTCAATCTGTCAGCAGGTGCGCCTGCGAGCGACAGGTGAGTCTGTTAGAACCTTTCAGGACAGACTGGTAAAATGGAGCAAGCCCCGCCCACCCGACCCACCTCCTGCAGACTCCCAACCAGCAGGTGAGGCCTCCTTCTCCCTTTCAGACACATTCCTGAACAAACTGTGGAGCTGTAACCAGGCTGGGAATGAGCTCCACTTCAAAGCTTGTTTGGGCTCAGCTGCTGGGAAGGAGTCAGGGAAATGTTATTAATAAACATGTTCAGGAACTTTGGGTTTCACTTTTTTACATCATTATAAACATAAAAACATCAAATATTAGTGTTTCACTCGTCTTTGGGAATTAAACAATCTTTCTTTATCTTCATAAGTAAACACATCAATAATTTGATCTTATTTTAACTAAATTAAATGATTTTATTAATTCCACTTTATGAGGCACAATGTTTAAAACACTGTGCTTGTTTACATTATGAGTTAAATTAAACTCTTTTCCTCTAATTGTTTTAATGCTGAAAAGCATTCATACCATAGTGATCCTGTTTCTCTTTATAGTTATTAATCGGTTTATTGTTTGAAGTCTGTTATTGAGCCAATAACAGACTTCTGTTTTTGATCTTTTTGAACTATCTGTACTTAATAAAACTAGAAACAAGTTAAATTTGATTGACCGTCAGAAGGTGGGAAAGTGCCCCGCTCCCTCCCAGCTCCCTGATTGGTTGAGAGAGGTCAATCATCTTCTGGCTAAATGGAATTACACACCCACACAAAATCGATCGGCTTGACCCAAGGAATCCGTAGTCAGCTGACCTCATTCTTGGAGCACATCCTGTTGCTGCACCTAGACCTGACCAACTGCAGCAAGCCCAGATCATAACACTGCCCCCACAGGCTTGTAGAGTAGGTACTAGGCATGATGGGTGCATCACTTCACTAGCTCCCAGACCGTAGGTCGTACAGTCAAAAACTTTATATGTACATGATCCTTGGATGATTCAGCATCTTTTTTGTATTGGCCACGCCCATTTCCGCCTAACTAGATTTTTTGCTAGATCACTCTGGAACAGGATCCATCCCCTCTCTTTTAGTGAGCCCTAAGGTGACACTGGAGCTCATTACCATCACAGTGTGAATGGATGAATGATGCGCTGTAGTGTAAAGAACCCCACCATATCTTCACTCATTACCCTTCCAACAACCAGTGCAATTTTAATCTCTATGGTTATTCCCAAAACTCCTTTGGCTGCTCCTCATTCCAGTTCGCTGCTTCCCACGACTGGAATGAGCTGCAAAAGTCACTGAAGCTCGCTACCTTCCATTATCTACCTTCAATAATTCACTACAATCAATAGTTTCTGATGAATGTGCTTCTGAGTACTTAAAGAGCAAGTCACCCCCAAATAAACTTTTTTTTGCTGATAAACTAAATAAACGAGTGTCTAATCGTGCTGCAGACACATGTAGTCAATAATTTGGTACTTCAGTGCATCTTAGTTAAAATTTAAATATGCTGCCTAAAACTGGCAGTGTAGTGCCGTTGTCAGGTAAAAACTCTGCACTGTATTCTAATTTAAATCTGCCACCGCTATTGGCTAAGAGGTATGCTATGATGTAAACTGGTACATTATGATGTCACAATGCTGTGGTGAGCCTGTGTGTGTGTGTGTGTGTGTGTGTATTTGATAGCAGCTCCGCCCTCTCGGTCTGCCAGGCAACAGCATGTGTTGCATTTTTCAAACATGAAGTGGGAGTGGAGTTAGAATCTGGTAGGGGTGACTTGCTCTTTAAAGAATGTGTTGATTGCTTGTACATATGACATATGAGAACAGTCTGTTGTCTTTATGTCTAACTGTTTTATCTGGTTTTGATCTTGTTTGCTTTAATCTTACCTGTTTTTCTTTGGTGTAAAGCTAACTATGTGTGTGTTGCTGCTGCCTCTTGGCCAGATCGTTGTTGTAAATGAGAATGAGTTCTCAATCAACTCATCCGGTTAAATAATATAAAATAAAGTAAAAACCCTTTCAAGTCTGATACATGAAAAAACTTGAGGATTTTTATTTCAAAAGATTGATCTTTTTATAGGTTAATGTCAATAAAACAATCATATACAATTACTGAAACATTTTATTAGGTACAGTATTACAACACTAATACAAACATGATTCACACGTGTGCCCCGCAGTACTTAAACCGTCCACAAGGAGGCAGAAGATACGAATTCATTGGGGCACATATTTTATAAATGTACTAATACTGCTGAAGAGATAGTGGTCTACAACAATTATGGGGCATTGTGCTTGAAGGGTTCAACATTAGCACAAAATGAACTTCAACTATTCAGGTTGAATAAAAAGATATGACCAACAATAGTGTAAATAGCAGAATTATAGTTAAATGTAACCAGTCTAGTCTGCTGCCATTGTGATGTAATCAGAGTGAGACAGAATGATTACAAATAAACTGAGTTACTCGGCTTCCACTAGGGTCGGAGGGCCAAAAATGTACCATTAAGATGGTTGAGCGATCGTCAGACTTGAGTTTTAATAAACTTCAATATAAATGAAGATGCTGTTTGAGCAATTCATCATTTTGAAAATGTGTTTATTCCAAGTTAATTCCAGTTGTTCTTAAAGGAACAAACATACCTTTAAGACCAGTTTAAACTTTGAAGCACACACCTGTGAGGTTGTTGAAGGGCCTGTGCTATCAGCAGAACTCAGCAACCTTTAGCCCCCCTGCTTGCTTACATTCGGGTTTTACTGTCACACTGGTCTCTGTGCCGTCCGGAAGGAAAAACACACTGGTTGATCCAGTTTCATCCTACTTTCGTGGGAATTCATCATGCCAGCAGGAATGAAATTCAAAGAATGTACCTGTAGGAATCTTCACCAACGAACATGCTTCGTGGAGCAGGGAAGACACTATACAAGTTGTAATAGTTACTCATCTCGTCCTTCTCTAAACACAACTGGTTACTACTTCACTGCATGTGAAGAGCTTTGTTTTTGCCATAGGTTTGCTCCCCCATTTACTAATGCAGTAATTTTCCCACAGATGTGAACATTGTTCAGTAATGGTTAAACCATGTTTCGTTTAAACACAGAATAAACAAGAATTCCTTAATAATTAGTATTACCATGTAAAACTGTCATTTTAAGCATTTTTGTACATATTTTATTTGTAACGTTTGGACATTTTTGCATTTGTTCTGAAGATGTGAAAATATTTGACGCAGTTGAAGTATTTAGAAGCACTGTTATGAGTTTACCACATGAAGCCTGGAGCACTTTGTCCTCTGCTGACAACACACATTATGTGTTTACAGATAACAGCGTGAGGAAATATTTCTGCATTCCCTTTTGATGACATACAGCTTAGATGTTAGTGGGAATGAAACCATATTATCCTACAGGATTGCAGATCCATGTGATGGTTTCATATGATTGTTCTTCAACATATCCTGGTTGAGAAATACATATTGAGACATTTGCAGATGACACTGCTGATAGTTTGATCCCCAACAGTGACAAGTCATTGTATAGCAGGGAGGTAAAGTTAAAGTCCCATTAGTCATCACACACCGGTAAAATTAATCTTCACATTTGACCCATCCCCGTGGGGAGCGATAAGCTGCCGCTGTGCTCGGAAAGTTTTTGGTGGTTTAGAGTAAAGATTAAAGTCCAATAGTTGTCACACACACTGGTGTGAGTGGTAAAAATTGTCCTCCACATTTGACCTACCCCCATGAGGAGCGGTGAGCTGCAGACACAGCCACACTCGGGAACTATTTGGTGGTTTAACTCCCCAATCCAGCCCTTTAAAGCTGAATGTCAAGCAGGGAGGCATGAGGTCCCATTTTTAAAGTTGTTGGTATGACCCGACCAAGATTTTAACCTCGATCTCCTGGAGAAGTGAGCACCACCTCACCCCTGCCACGTGGACCTCAAGGGATAAACCATCAATCCTGCTCAACGGTCAACTTTCCTCAAGGGGTCACCCATAAAGACAGTGGGAGGGTTAAAGTAACTAACATGGCAAAGACAAAATTTGTGGCAGTGGAATTTAAAAGAAGGATTTATGCCCCTCACCACAGGAGAAGAAGCACTGCAGCTGGTGAATAGGGTAAATACACGGGCCTGCACATAACCGCTTATTTTGAAGAAGCCAGTCTCAGTGTGAATGTTTTTTGTGAGTGCGTGATGAAGAGCATCCTGACATCTTCCATAACTGCCTGGTATGGCAACTGCTTCGAGGATGACTGGAAGGTGCTGCAAAGAGTTGTGTTAGTGTTGCCCAGAGGACATTTACACCATCAGAATAGGAACCACAACAAAGGATCTAACATAAAACCCCATCCATCTAGTCATTGACCTGCTCACCCTTCTTCCTTCAGGCACAATACTGAGCAGCTTCAAAGTCTTCTCTGAGGCTGTGAGGCTCGTGATATGCCACCCTTCAACCTTGGTTTATGCTTGACACATTTACTTTCCGCTTGGTGATGCGGCTTGCGGATGGAACGCGCTTCACAACTCGCAGCGTTTATGGTTCATGTGGCTTGTCTCTGTGGAGAGCCAATATTCTCCCAAACTGTAGGGGGCAGCATGGAGCTCTACGGCATGCATCCAACACTACACCATAGTATAAGTAAAAATTACTGTTGTTTACAACATGGCATTCCAGCATTTTTTAACAGCGTCCTCGTCTTTTCCGACAGTGCGAGCTATTTCTCTCCAAGAATTATTAACAACATGTTGATCACTGTGATCTTTGAGAGCTGAATCATACAAATGTCTGTATTTACGAACCTCTGCCACACTAGTTCTTGCCAGTCCGCCATGTTTTTCCGCGTCCGACCGTCCGCGTGGTTAGAAAAATTCCTAGGTGCGCGGTACGGAATTTTTGGGCTGTGCGGAGGCGCGGTGGAGGGGCGTGGTTGTTAAAATGACGCAATTTCGCCGTGCGAACCTTGCGGACGCGTCAAGCATAAACCAACCTTAAGAGGTCCTACTCACTTTATTTAATACTGATAGACAGTTTGAGCATTTCATTCAGTCTAGGCCCACTTTATTCTCTCATGTCTCTAACACTGTGTGGACGGATGCTGATAGATTCATCTAAATTCAGTTTGATTGTAATTACCAATAAACATCTGTGTCATCAGCATAAAGGTTAGCTGTAGAGGCCTCATGGAGGGGGCCATCGTCTTGAACACTTTTGCTAACTATTTAAACATTCTCCCTCTCCTGATAATAACACTTTACTTTCCTTGACATTGAATGTTTACCAGTTTAATTATAGATTCACTAGCATAAATACAATAAAGTTTATCTATTACAAAATAGAATATTTACTAAGAAATCACAATGTAACCATAGAAACATTATTTGGTGTGTGTGTGTGCGTGCGTGCGTATGTGTGTGTGTGTGTGTGTGTGTGTGTGTGTGTGTGTGTGTGTGTGTGTGTGTGTGTGTGTGTGTGTGTGTGTGTGTGTGTGTGTGTGTGTGTGTGTGTGTGTGTGTGTGTGTGTGTGTGTGTGTGTGTGTGTGTGTGTGTGTGTGTGTGTCTGTTCTGTCTTCTCGATCCCCAGTGAGTCGTGGAGGATGGCTGCTTATACTGAGCCAGGATTCTCTGGAGGTTTCTTCCTGTTAAAAGGGAGTTTTCTTCTCCACTGTTGCTGCATGCTTGCTTAGTATGAGGATTGCTGTAAAGACACTGACACTAGTCAGTGACTTGATGCAATTTGCTGGGTTCCTTATATAGGAAACTTTTTTTCTGATTGGCTTAATGAACTGACCTGAATTGGAATGTTTATTACGTGAAGTGCCTTGAGACGACTCTTGTCGTGATTTGGCGCTATATAAATAAACTTGAATTGAATTGAATAGATCAGGAAAATTCTGTTCATGGTAACTGTGATGAGGGTTAGGGTTGTTTTCTTACTCCAGTTCTTTTTAAAGCACTTCAGCTAAACATTTGCAGGATTGTTTCAGGTACAACTTTGTTTGTATCTGCTTTTATCCCTACGTGTGTGTGTGTGTGTGTGTGTGTGTGTGTGTGTGTGTGTGTGTGTGTGTGTGTGTGTGTGTGTGTGTGCGTGTGTGTGTGCGCGTGTGTGTGTGTGTATGTGTGTGTGTCTTAGGACAATGAAAAACAAACATTCCTGTTTGTTTTGATTCATATGGAAGCCCATTCCCGCCACTCAGATAAAAAATTATTATCTCATAATTATGACTTAGCTATCTCATTATTATGAGATACTATCTCATTATCTCAGTATTATAACTTAGTATCTCATAATAATGAGATAGTATCTCATAATAATGAGATAGTATCTCATTATTATGAGATAGCTAAGTCATAATTGTGATATAATACTTTTTTTAATCTGAGTGGCAGGAATGGGCTTCCATAGATTTGTTTTGACTTGCAATTATTTCAGTAAATTATAAAAATTTCTTCAAAAGGACAGGAAACTCGAGCCTTTATTTATAATGGTTTCTTTAAAAAAGTTACATATTTGTAATTTATTCAATCGAATGACATTTAAACCTCTTGAGGTTATCTATTTGTGCAGTTTGCATCTAATTTAATTTTGAGCAACTCAGAAAGTAACCCTAAAAAAGAAGGTCAGAAATATTATATCAGATGAAGACAGAAAACATGATTATTTGGAATGAAAACCAGTTTGAACAGGACTTAGCCTACTAATGAGAGTGGTTATCTGAACAGATGCATCATTTCTAGTTTTATGTAATCATGGGGATGAATGGTAAGGCAGCTGGTAGCTTTGCAGCAAGAAGGTTCTAGGTTCAAATCCCAGCTGCAGCCTTTTTGCATGACGCATGTTCTCCCTGTGCATTCATGGATTTTATCTGGGTACTCCGGTTTCCTCCCAAAGACCAAAAACATGCATTGCAGGTAATTGGTGACCAAGTTGTTCCTAGGGGTAAGTATGTGACGCTCCCTGTCCATACGATGGACTGGAGGTCTGTGGTGTCCCTCGCCTGAAAACAACTGGTCAGCTCCTCCTGAGTGAGAGTGCGCTAGTTTCAGCCTCATGTCTTGTTGTTTGACTTATGACAGTTTAACTCAGTCTTCTTTATTTTTATGGAAAGACGCACAATTTAAATTAAATCAAATGTTTGTTTTTTCCTGTGTGTGCAGAGCAGCAGCTTCTGCTGGTGGAGCTCTGCAGGATCATATAACACGCTCTGCTGTCATCTGTTGGTGGAGAATATATGTCAGTTTGCACAAAAATGTCCCGCTCTGTTGTGTTTTGTAAAAATAAACAAATTGTGGTATTTGTCTTTGACTTGTCATGGGTTTAGAAATTGAGCTAACAGACGCCACTCATCAGCAAAGTAAACATTCATGATTTTGTAGAATATTAACTTAACTATAACCAGCTAAAATGATAATAATGAATAATAATAATAATAAACATGATTTATATTGACTTTCTGAGCACTCAAGGACATAATACATGCAAAGTATATTTAGAGATTATAAAAAGTAATCTCAGGATGGTTTGGGTTATGTATAATCTCAAATTATTTTATTGCACATCATTTTTTTAGTCTTAAGGGTTTTCTTTAGATTTTGTCTGTTTTTCTCTCGTTGTCAGTCCTGTACTTGTAGTTATTTAATATTTGGAGTCACTTAATTATTCATGTATAAAAATGCAATAAACCCAAGAGTGGTGTCTGCACATCACAGACTTTAAAAGGAAATTGTAGAGAACTTGTTACAAAAACAACAAATTTGTTCTCTTTTTCTCATACGTGACAAAAATGTAAAAAAAAAAAGAAGCCTTAAAAAAGTTTCATTTTAGGTCATTTTTACCATTACATTTTACCAGTGAAGTAAGCAACAAATCCTTCTTTCACAAAGAAACAGAAGGAATACAGAAATAAACTAAATAGTTGACTGCATAGCAACAACACCAAAGATAGGAAGGCTCTAGAGCATTATCCGTGTCTAAATCTAAATTATACTATCCTTTAAATTTTAGCTGGATTTTACAGGCTATTGAAGTCCTAAACAAAAATCCTGTCCAGCTACAGTCATTTAAAAACAGCTCACTTCTAATTACACAGATCACCTCTGTGTGTTTAAGTAACTGATTTCCATGCAGGTCTAATAAGTAAATAAATATTCAGTTTGAGAAAAGCTGTCTAACTTAGAAAAACACACTACATAAATAAATCCAGACTACAGTTGTATTTGTTGTTCCATTAAAAACATCTTTATGTGACTTTACCTGCATTAATAAAGGATGTATTAATGTTTCTTAAAATTATACATTACAACATCCACGATGAATAAAAGGTACATGTGTTTTGATGCCTGCTGCAGAACAAGGAAATACTGGAGGTCACCTGACGTGGTTCCAAATGTTACGTTTATTTATTAAAAAATTAAATAAGCTTCAGTTTCTCCAGACCGTTGTGTTAAAACAAAACAGACTGAAGGCTGTCCCCATCTGCAACTCCATCAAAGAACCGAGAGGTTTTCCTTTACAAAGACTCAGGTTAGAAATCTTGGTGTCATAATTGATTCAGACCTGAGCTTCACTGGCCACATAACTGGCTATAACTAGATCAGCGTTTTATCATCTTCATCACACAGCACGACTCAGAGGTCTCGTGTCTAAACAGGACCTAACGTGTTCATCTCCTGCAGGCTGGACTATTGCAAAGGTCTTTAGTCTGGTCTTCCCAAAAGAGCTGTGCAGCAACAGCAGCTTGTTCAGAATGCTGCTGCTAGACTCTTAACAAGAACCAAGAGAACCGAGCACATCACTCCTGTTCTTAGATCTCTACACTGGTTACCAGTAAACTACAGAATCAACTTCAAAGTGCTTCTACTAGTTTATAAATCACTCGATGGCATGGGGCCAGAATACATGCCAGATCTCGTTCGGGTATACACGCCCAGCAGGGCTCTGAGGTCCCTAGGAAGCAGTCAGCTGGTAGAACCTCGGGTCAGAACCAAACAGGGTGAAGCTGCTTTTAGCTGCTGCTCACAGATGGAATCAGCTTCCTCGTGACCTCAAATGAGCCTCAACTCTAGTAAACTTTAAATCAAAATTGAAAACCTTCATGTTTTCATCAGCCTTTGAATGACTGTTCTTATACTGCACCTTCTGCACTGTAACTGCTGCCCTTTGACTTTGTCATTTTCTTTTGAATTTTTAAATCTAAATTAAAGTTGTGTGTATTTCAATTGTGCTGTCATGTTGATTTTAATGTTCTTTCACTGGATTGCCTCTGTGTATGAAGTATGCTCTCTCTCTCTCTCTCTCTCTCTCTCTCTCTCTCTTTCTATATATATATATATATATATATATATATATATATATATATATATATATATATATATATATATATATATATATATACCTTTTATTTTCTTGAATTTACTTTATTTTAATTGCTGGCTTGAAGACAAGAGAAAACAAATCATAATTTTAACACAAAAATATTAAATTTAACGAGATGTTAAATTCAACAACCCTAAATCTGAATGCATTAAACACCTCATTACTGATCTCCTTAGATTTAATCTGTATGTAGGGGTCATGAACCTCTGATGCAAATCACAAGATGACCCATCACACACACACACACACACACACACACACACACACACACACACACACACACACACACACACACACACACACACACACACACACACACACACACACACGGATCATTAAAACGAAAAGCAACGATTACCATCACACACTATGCTTATTAATCTGAAACTGCAGCGAGTCATGAGGACGTGCTGGACAGATCCACGGTTTCAGGGCGTGGTTTGCTATTGTAAGCCTGGTTTGTCTCCGACCGTTCACCCCCTGTCTTATTAGGAAGTCCCCATCATACGTCTATAATAAATGTTACAGGTGTGCTACCATCTGCGACACACCAAATATATCATTGAGAGGACTGAGAACTTTGACTTGTACTTTCTACAATTGGGTAAGAAAGATCCCAACTTGTATCTCGGTGTAATGCTGGTGTGGAAAAAATGTCCCGTCATGCTCCGTGACAAACACTCAGAAAAGGTGTGTCACTGCTGTGACGTCACGCCCTTACCTGAGTTTCGGTGAGCAGGAAGAGGAGTGAGGGCAGCACCGGGTCGACGGACAAACATCAGCTCTTCTAGCTCCACCAGACCCCTCCGAAGTTGGTTAGGTTCAGTCGGCTCGGTCTGAGGCACCGGGCGTGCTTACGGTTGATCGGCGGCGGAGAAACGCACGCTTTCATTCTAGAGGCTCGCGCGCGCAGCCCGACGAGGAAAAGACGACTTCCGGCTTCACTTCAAGTATGTTTGACGGTTTTACTAGTCGAGTTCTGGTGTTGATCGAGTTTAATTTATTCGAAGCTGCTGTTTGTACACACATATAAAGAATTAAATGTGCACGCGGACGATACGTTAAAGGTCACGGAGGGTCAGAATAAAGCAGGAAAAAAGGTCAATCCTGGAATTTGGAAGCTGCTTTGGGAGTGACACTTCTAGAATGTTTTCTGACATGGTTGTGTTTTGTCCTGTCAGGATGGCTGTGACCCCGCGCCGTGTGCGCCTGAAGCCCTGGCTGGTCGCTCAGGTGGACAGCGGTCGGTACCCGGATCTGGTCTGGCTGGACCGTGAGGCCATGCGCTTCAAGATCCCATGGAAACACGCCACGCGACACACACCCCAGCACGAGGACGAGGACACCATATTTAAAGTAATAATGCAACTGCTTGCAGGAGCCATCCTGCATTGGAGCTGATGTGTTATGGCACAGTGTTTTTATTATGCATGCAGGTGTTTTGATTCAGCATGTGTCTAACGCACGTGACACCACTGCAGCAGGTGTTCTTTACCGATCAGATGTACACTCAGGCTCAGTGAAACCGATCCCTCGTTTCTAACCGTTCCTTCAGGCGTGGGCCGTGGAGACCGGGAAGTTCCAGGAGGGAGTAGATGAACCCGATCCCGCCAAGTGGAAAGCTCAGCTTCGCTGTGCCCTGAACAAGAGCAGAGAGTTCAAGCTGGTCTATGACGGCACCAAAGAAGTCCCCATGAATCCTCTGAAGATCTATGATGTCTGTGACATCCCTCAGCCTCACAGTAACCAAGGTAACGGTTGTATGAGCCTGGTCTTGTAGGGGGGTTGGTTGTTTACACGCTTAACTTGTTTCTCTGCCCACAGCTCCTTCAGACGCTGGTTCTCATACTCCATATGACGAGGACATTGGTGAGGAGGATATTCCAGACACACCGGATTCTCTTCCTCCGTATCCATCAAATGGTGACAGTTTTTCCTTACCACTTCCAGTTTTAACAAATCAAACATTATAATATGGGGGCCGCAGTAGCTCAACAGGTCGAGCCGGTTGTCCAGTAATCGGAAGGTTGCAGGTTCGATCCCGGCTACGGACAGAGAATTCTGCTGTTGTGTCCTTGGGCAAGACACTTAACTGCTGGTGGTTGTCAGAGGGACCGGCGGCGCCTGTGCTCAGCAGCCGCACGCCCCAGGCCAACTGCGGCTACATCGTAGCTCACCACCATCAGTGTGTGAATGTGTGAATGATGCACTGTAGTGTAAAGCGCTTTGGAGTCCTTACTCTGAGAGGCGCTATACAAGTGCGGGTCATTTATCATAAATAAATAACTCTCCTTTGCCTCCAGGCACCAGTCCCTCTCCTCTCATAATGTGGTCTCCAATGGGCTCAGACTCTTCCATGCAGCCTCCCAGCTGTCCTCCTTCCAACGAGGTGTGGCCCAAAGAAGAGCCTAAGATCTGGCCTAAAGAGGAGCCCGCCGACGTGGAGATGCACCCCACTCCTCTGGACCTCCCTCCTGCTCCTCTGGCTGATCCTACGCTGCAGCCGCCTCCTCTGCCTGACTACTCCTTTGCCTCTCCTGAGATGTGGATCAGTTCCCTCCCGAGTGAGTTGGGCTAGTTCTGTTTTGATGTTATCCCTCTGTTTTTTGTGGTTTACAGTTCCGTACTGTATAAAACAAAGTAAAGCCGGTAACCAGATAGTTCCTGTAATGAAAGGTTGACTTTAGGAGGGTTCAGTTGTGAGTACATGTATGCATGCTGCACATGAGAACTTTTTTTTTATGCATCTTGTGTAAAACATTTATTTTTCTGCACCACTTTCTATACAAACATCTTTCCCTGATGGGGGACTGCACCACTTCTGTTTCTCAAAGAGAAACCTGTTTGATTGCACCATTTTAAGTGATATTTCCTTACCTCCTTGAGTAAGTCACAAAACCTGAACAGAAGTGATTCTATGCCGAGTCGCAGATGTCATCCTGGTGCTTTTCTGTGATATCAGTGACATGTTCAGGCTGTCTTCAGACCCACACAGCTCTGGGCCCAGCTCAGATCCAACATCATGTTTTTGTGTCTCTGCAATAACATTTCCTCCCTTTTCACCTCCCTGTCTCCGTCTCTGACCCAGTGACAGACCTAGAGGTGCAGTTCCTGTACAGGGGAAAGGAGATGGGTCCCACCCTGACTGTCAGCAACCCACAGGGCTGCAGACTCTTCTACGGGGACCTCGGCCCCATGGCCAACCAGGAAGAGCTGTTCGGCCCGATCAACCTGGAGCAGTTACGCTTCCCGACCACGGAGCACATCACCAACGACAAGCAGAGGGTCTTCACCAACCGCCTGCTGGATGTCATGGATCGGGGCCTGATCCTAGAGGTCAGCGGTCACGATATCTATGCGGTCCGCCTGTGCCAGTGCAAGGTGTACTGGTCCGGTCCGTGTGCTCCAAACCCAGCAGCACCAAACCTTATCGAGAGGCAGAGGAAGGTCAAACTCTTCTGTCTGGAGTCCTTTCTAAGCGGTAACTATTTCATTTGATCGTTTTTAGATTAAACGGCTAAAAAAATCTACAGGGTATCTGCGGGTCCTTAAAAAGTCTTAAATTTGCTTTTCCAAATTTAAGGCCTTAAAAATCCTTAAAAATGACAAAAAATCCTTAAATACAGTTTCCAAAGGTCTTAAATTACCAAAGACCCAATAAACAAGATTATTTTATTACTATAACATTTTCGTGAATTTCTAGTTCAGCATTTTTTTTGTGTACGACGTTGGCGTAAGCGGAACCGTACACATTCAGTTGGTTGTGAAAGGGGGCTATTTTTAGATGAGCACATTAGCTGGTTAAGCTAGTGGGAGCTTGCGCCATGGGGAAGTGCAAGTTTAATGGTAACTGGATGGTTAATCCCACGTTCGCGACGTGGTTAGCACCGGTTCCAGGCAATAGCTGGAAATTATAGCTTCAATTTAATTTTTAAAAATTTTTTAAATTTGGTCAAAGTGGCCATAAAAAAGGTCTTAAAACGTCTTAAATTTGGCTCCCTTAAACCTGCAGATACCCTGATCTAGAAAACATGAAAAATGGATCGAAGAGTAAACAGTGAAAGTGTGTTCCTTCCATCTTTTCACTAATAGATAGTTTTTGATGTAATATGAGATTATTGACCCCCCCCCCCCCCCCTTCCCATTAATCTCCAGGTGTGATCGCTCACCAGCGCAGCCAGTCATCAACCCCCCCACAGTATGAAATCAGTTTGTGTTTTGGAGAGGAGTGGCCCGATGGAAGGCCCAAGGAGAGGAAACTCATCATGGTCCAGGTGGGCGAGCAGCACCTAAAAGCCCTTTTTCCTTCCTGGTTGTTTAAAAATGGTCCTAATATCTTTAGATGATTTTATTAGCAGCATGACATCAACAGGAGTTTCTAATCTGGATAAAATTGCTTTCTGGAGATTACCACATTTAGAGTAAGTCTATTTTATTTTGTACTCTGCAAATGAGCAAAGCATCATGGGAAACTGAGTTCTATGGTACTGCTGACTGCAGCGTTCAGTGGATGGTGCTGACAGACCGGTAGAGGTGTGTGTGTGTGTGTGTGTGTGTGTGTGTGTGTGTGTGTGTGTGTGTGTGTGTGTGTGTGTGTGTGTGTGTGTGTGTGTGTGTGTGTGTGTGTGTGTGTGTGTGTGTGTGTGTGTGTGTGTGTGTGTGTAATACCGTTAAGGTGTGGCCACTTTCCCGGAGCTTTTAAGGTGAAAGGATTTCTTAGAACTCAGAGAGGTGATAATGAAGGGAATGAGAACAAACGTGTGGTTGTTTATCACAACATTTGATCCTTTTAGCATGTAAACACACAGCGTTTTTATGCAAGAGCCTGTTTTTCCAGTTCCAGAAATTTTAGCGCTAATCTACCAGCATTGCTTTGAATTTGATGTGCAGGAAATGTTGATTTCTGAGCATTCCTGCAGAGATGTTGCACAGTGACTGAGGATAAACGCATAGAGTCATAAAGTCTGGTATTTTTTTCTATACATCAGTTGGCTATGGTGGGCGTCTAGAATTAGGTAGTCTCTAAAGTCAGTAATGAAGATGGACATCCCATAGTTACTCTGTGAGAGTTTCATTTAAACCCAGTCAGCGAGTCCTGGATTATTGTTCCAACTTGTGGTAAAATTTCATTTGTTCTACAGTAATTAAATGCATTCTGTGTCCCTCTTTAGTTCAGTTACACTTGATTTGATGTATTTTTGAACAAGTAATTATGGTTTAAAGAAAATATTCAAAATAACTACAAGAAAATACTTAAAATCTTAAAAATGGCAAAGATAAAGAAGAAATACCATTAATATATTTGCTTAATCCTAAACAGGATGTGAAGACATTTAATCCCACCTCTTCTCCATAAAGTAACAAACAGGAACAAAGCTATTTAGCGTCACCGTCCCATTTATTGTTCCTAAATGGAAACAAGACCTATGCACCCAATTGTCAAGTTTTTCATCTTTTGTAAATAAAAATCTTCATGTCGTATGTTTTAAATGACTAGAGATGTGATGACATCATGTTTACGCCTCTTTTTGTCTTTCAGGTAATTCCTGTGGTGGCTCGAATGATCACCGAAATGTTTTCTGGAGACAACACTCGATCGTTTGACAGCGGCAGCGTTCGCCTACAGATTTCCATCCCAGATATAAAAGACAATATAGTGACCCACCTAAAGCAGCTGTACCACCTACTGCAGAACCACCAGGGTCAGGAGGGCTGGGCTTTGCCCCCAGGGTCGGGTCTGAACATTGCTCAGGCCCTGCAGGCTCAGTGAAGCAAACAAAACTGTGAACTCTATGAATAAATATCTATATTACACACATCTGCTAGGACTTTCCACCTCTTAGCAACAAGTACTTACGCATAATCACATTTAGAAGTGTGCTAGTAGGATTTTTTGTTTAATTCTGGTAAAACCGAATCTTCTCTGTATGTAAAGGTTGTGTCTTGAGTGCTGTGTGGGTCTGTGTGCCGAAATGAGACGGATGCGACGTCTGCATGGGTCAAAGTCCTGCTTGTTGCAGGGAACTATTTAACATAGTTAATCAGTTACAGATACCAACCCGTATCTTTTTTTTTTATCCAATCAAGTTATCTCCTGCCTGTCCTAAAGGCCACCAGTCACCAAACCCCTTCAGTCTGAATGCATCGGTGGGACTCTGCTAATAAAACGTGTAGATGAGGAAAGCGGAGTCTGAGCTGAAGCCATATGCCATCCTGGCAGCCTTTTAAATAAAGCTACATTTATCTTTTTATTTCTCTGCACTTTGGGTGCATAGTTATGTTGAATGTATTTTGCTGTGGTTGCATGTTTGTTTTATCAATAAAATATGCTTTCAAATGACAATTTTATGAGTAAAAACAATTTATGAGCCAAAAAAAGGGAAGTTGAATAAACTGATGACTGAAAATCAGGTCCTTCAAATTAATTCTGTTTAAATTAAGATTGAGAAATATAAGAGATGGCCTATAGAAATGTCAATAGTCCATCTGTTTCTGAGCCCAACTGGAACAAAAAGTTGAGAACACTAGTTTAAAACCAATTATGAAATGGCGGCTGGAATTTGCCTAATTGCATGCTGACAAACCATGAAGTTTTGAGATAAACTGCCTTGTCACACAAAACCGGAGCTTTTTGGAGAGTCTTATCAGCTCTATGAGGTTGACCCCGATCCACTGTGAAACATGGAGGACCATAATTTAGCTCTGGTTGAGTGGCTTTTGCAGCAGCTGGGGGTAAACCGAGTCTGGTTTCGTTTAGCTGGTGTCGGAAAAACGGAGCGACGCAGATTATAGTCTAGCGCTGACACCAGTTAACTAGATCAGGAGAGCATGTCCCTGCAGAGTTTTAGAAAAAAGGAAAGGAATCGGGAATAAATGGAAACAAAGTAATTTCAAATGTTGATGTTATTTCTTACAATTAATAACTGAGTTTTTGAGGATGGAAAAATAAAAAAATGCATCTGATAATATTATTTTTTATGTAAATTAACAAACATTTAAAATTTGAGCTGTTTTTATGTGTTTTGGCGGCAATTTTTTTTATTATTGCAATAGTTATTGAAAGTTGTAATGTTTGTTGCTCCCCAAAAAGTACAGCACAGCATTTCACTGATACTGACCTTTACCCCGTTATTAAAGTTTATACATAGGTACACTAAATGAGTTTATTTCTAAGTTTTGTGTATCAGCAGACATGATGAAGAAGAAAAATATGTTGTTTTGTCAATTTCTTTGGTCTGGAGCATACAGGGGTATGTTAACGCCAGAGGAAAGATGTCGGCTCTGACCTTAGATGCAACTGTTGCTTTCCATTGATCTGGAAGGGTTGGAGGTGTATGGAGAAAGTTTATGTTCATGACGAAATGAGAAATTCGGAACGCAAACAAGGTATTTGATCTTGGTGATGGATAAATCAGTCAGCATGATGGTGGAGGGCTGATGATTTGGGCTTCTCACCCGCACATAATCATAGTGTGTTTAATCATCAAATAACTAAGTTTGACAGCAAGAAAATACACTTAGAAGATGCTGGAGCAAGGGCTAAACATGGAACAGTAGATGGTAACACCTGGAGAGAATGATCTGAAGTGTACTTTTTATTTTGGAATGTGAAGGAGCAGGTCCTATACATTTTCTGCAGCCAGCCACTAGGGGGCATTTGGCTTTTGATTTACATCAAATCATCTTTATTTATATAGCACTTTTCCTACAAAAAATGCAACTCAAAGTGCTTTACAGATTAAAATGGTCCCATAGATCCCATATTCCCATCCCAGCCCCCCTCCCCAAGTATAAAACAATTGACAATTACACTTCCCCTCCAGCAACCAATTTCCAAGGTGAATGTACACACACACACACACACACACACACACACACACACACACACACACACACACACACACACACACACACGTGAACAACAGAGTAAACAATAGGCTGAGTTCAGATGGGTCAGGTACTGGACGACACATCATCAGCGGAGCCATCTGCCCTGGCAGCAACAGATCCACGGCAGCAGCCAAGACACCGGCCCATGACGCCCAGGGAGGGAGGGCGGAGACCCCCACCACTGCCCAGGCACTACCCGAGGAGCGCCCCGGCCGCCGCCGCCGACCACCGGCCCCAAGGCAGAGGGCTCCGCAGAGGAAACACTTGAGGATTAAAATATATAACTGTAAAATAACAAAAGCCAATATGGATAGAAAGTAACTGATAAAAAGTGATTATAAAGATAGTAAAAGAAAACATAATCATATAAAAACACTAAGATGTAAATAAAACAATTAAATTAAGTAAAATGGATAAATAGGTATACATATATATAAATAAACAAATACGACAAGCGATACAGTTAAACAGACTAGATAAATAGTAATCAGTTAAAAGCTAAGCTAAAAAGGTGGGTCTCGCCTCTGTCAGTGCGCCCCAGGGCAGCTGTAGCTCATCCCCACCAGTGTGTGAATGTTTGTGTGAATGGATGAATGATACACTGTAGTGTAAAGCGCTTTGGAGTCCTTACTCTGAGAGGCGCTTTACACGTACGGATCATTTATCATATACGTATAAATATATATATATATGAACCAGGAACCGACAGCAGAAAAAAAAAAAAATATATATATATATATATATATATATATATATATATATGTCTGTATATTTATAAACTAACATTTTGTATTGTTTATATTTTTATAATCAATTATTAAATTTCTTCTTATTGCTTGCTCTTTATCTTAGAGTCAGAAAAATGTAATAAAATGAGTTTTAATGTTGTGGAAAGTCGAGGGTGAGGCGATGTCCTCAGTATCGCCTAACCTTTGTGATGCCACAGTAAAGACTCACACCCTCTCTAGGACACGGCACACTCATAATTTTCAGTTCCTGCTGGAGGACTTTGTCCTCCTCCTCCTTCCTGTGGAAGCTCTGGGTTCACATTGTCGAGGAGCTGAACTGAAGCTCTAAAACACAAAAAACAAGCGGGACAAGAGACGAGAAGGACCCAGCTATTGCGGATTAAAGGTAGGGACGTTTGATTTATGGTAACAGTTTGTTTGAAGGTCTGAGGATTACTCAGTGCCAAACGAAATTATATTACTGTTTGTTTTATTCACAAAATTCAAGAAGTTCTGAATTAGGTGGAACATTTGTTCAGTTTAAAGGGTAAAATCTCAGTACGAAGACTGCAGCGGCCACATGAAGACGTCTTTGTTTATCTGATCTTTGTCTCCAGGTGACGATAAACACAAATACATGTTAGCTCTCGATGGGTTTGTAGTTTTGTTCCTGTAAAAAGTTCAGTTATCTTCATGTAGGAACAGCACCGATCTTTAAACGAGCACGAGGTGTTGTTCTTCATGTGCAGGTGTGTTCTGACAGGATGTCCAGGAGCAACAGTCCCTTCAGCTTCGACACCAGCAGCTTCACCGGATCCCTCCAGTCCAAGTCTGTGTTTCACAGCTTTAAGCGATTTCCTTTTTCATTCAGGAACTCTGATGTTGTTTCTCTCCCTGAGACAGTGGGGTTTCCATGCTGGATGAGACCTCGTCACAAATCTCAAACATATCCAAGCCGAGTGCTAAATCTATTTACTGTGAGTTGTTGTGGATAATCAAGCTCGTGTAGTGGTGACGATTCCCTCAATGTTTTTGTTTGACTGGTTTAACAGTGCAGAGGATGGAGTACGCAGCATCCATGAACAAGATGCTGCAGAAGGTTCGGTACAAAGTGGAGGTAGGAGCAAAACTGTGTGTGTGTGTGTGTGTGTGTGTGTGTGAGCGTTTCTGCTCCAGGTTGTTTAACAGGCGTGTGTTGCAGCACCTGTTCACCTGTGACCTGGACGGGAAGGATCTCAGGAACATCAGAGACTGCGTGGAGCGCCTGAAGCTGTTGGATCACATGGGCCGGGTTTGGGGTCAGACCATGCTGCTGGAGTTGAGGGACCACGACCTGCTGCTCACAGACATAGACACAAAGGTATGAGGGGTGGAAGGCCTGGGCCAGTCAGAACCATGGACCTAGAATCCTTTGGAGGAATAAACTCTTTCCTGAGAAGTGATGGTGCAGTTTTGGTTAAATTGTGGAGAAGAAAAAAAAACCACTGTGCACGATTTCACGTTATTTCACATGTTAGCAACGAATGACTATCATTTACATCCACACAGTGGCTTACAAGCTATTTTGCTAACTGTCAGACAAATGATCCCCTGGCCTTTGACCTGTCTGCATCAGGCAATTGTAGCGTACAGCAATGGTCAGTTTAGGTACAGTCTGACCTTTCGACATCTATTCAAACACCTGGTCAGAAAGGAGACACAACATTGCATGTGTTCCCTTTAAATGAGCCCGCCTTCATACCAGCTCACAGACTCTACAAGTCTGAAAGATAAACAATAACTTTCTTTCCCAAGGTCCCATCTGTCTGCCTCCACAGAAGGAACACCTCCAGCTCGAATCAATTGCTAAAATCAAGAATGATTTCCTAAATCAATAAGAACTTCTTCCATGACTTATAATCTAGATAATCATTAAATAAACATTTGTTTATTACTACTTTTCAAAATTATAGTACAATGAAATGCTTCATTAATCTGTGCTCACTGAATGGATGTTATGTTATGTATGTCTACAGAGACTGCCATGTGTTCATGTTTTTACAACAAAGTCCTCACACCTGCACTCACACAATAACAAGTACAGTTAAGTTAGACTCCAACACATATAGACTTTTCAACCAGTCGGAACATCCCGTATTAAGAAGGTGTGTTTCTGGGTTGTCTTGGTAACATCTCCCAAGTTGTCAGCCTCTGATTGGCTGTGCAAGTCATAACATCAAATCCTTAAAACTGGATCATCCTGAGTGGTTCGACAGTTCTAGAGAATCGCTCAGACCGGCCACCCGTAGCAAGACCTCTTTAACCATCAAAGATTTTGACACTTCGTCAAAACCTTTTTGCACCTGCAAAGCTGATGAGCAAACAGTTCCTGCAGAAACAAAGCTGATGTTGTTAGACTCCTTAAGAGTCCGCCAGACGCACGGTTCCATCCAGCTGTTGTGACCCGAGACATCTCTGGACTGAAGAGTCGGTACCACGGTATTCTACAGCCCTCCGGTGCCAGAGGTCAGCCGACCCTTGTGACTTTCGGATCCACCAACAGGGTCTCTCAAAAACGGGTGAAGTAGACGTGACAGATCGCGTCTGATGTTCTTCTGATGATAACATCTTTGTAGCTTAGAGCAAACCAAATTGTTTTCACCAGAACTCAGCTTACTTTGATAAGGAAGCTCTGACTGACATCACATTCACGCATAGGTTCCTTCATCACGTTTAGTTACATCCACTCACAGTAAATGCTTAGTTAATTAGTCATGTTTTAAATTGTTAGTAAAATAAATTCTTACTTTTATAAACCTGACTCTTTCTTGAAATAACACAAAGTGTGGTTGATCACTGAAAAAGCAAAGAACATAGATCTTCTGAATTAAAACCTAGAATCTGCTGAATAATTAAAATAAATACCTAGCAGGTTAATATTTAATATTTATATAGACTATTACATCTTCCTGGTCATAGCAAATAAAAATCATCAATTTGCGTCCGCTACACAATGAAAACTGTGAAAGAAGCAACAAAGCAGGACAAAAATTGCATTGTGTGAAACAAATCCTCACATTTCTATAAACCGTTTCACTTATTCTGCAATCAAAACTCTAGGTGTTAAGTCTGTCTGCTGTCCAAACCCTAACATCTGGAACAATATGAATCACAAAAACACAGATGATGCTTTCATCTTTCAACAGGAATGTCAAACACGTAGTGGAGCAGGTTTTTGTCCTAATGGTATTGAAAAACGCCCCCAAATCAAATGAAAAGTAAACAAAATAAAAAAACAAAAAACAAATAAAGAAAATAAATTCTATAAAAAACCCTTGGGATGTTTGAGTAACACTGAAACATTATTTTCCGGTATTTTTTTATTGTTTATTTTAGTGATGCAGCGATATGAAACGTTTGGGCCGATACCAATATTAGCAGATTTTGTATGGAATGAAAATGATTAAAGCTGAATTTACGTTATTATGTACACACACATTTACCATTCTGAGAGGATTTCATTCACTGTTTACATGACTAAACAACCACACATCACCTCCCTCGCCCTCTGAAAAAGGCAAACAAATGGAGACGAGATGGAAAACGTATCAGTTGTTAATATCGGCCTGGTTTTATTTGTCGAACCGATATCGATGTGTTATAAAATGAGTAACATCGGCCGATACCGACATTGATGCCGATATATTGTCCATCCCTAGTTTGTTTATATTTAAATGGAAGGCGATTCCTGCCACTCTGATAAAAGCAATTGTTTATCTCATAATTATGACACATGAGATTTTTGTTCAATAGACTGGCAGGAATGAGCTTCCATACTTTTACCTTGACTTTCTTAAATTAATTAAAAAATTAAAAGATAAAAAGTTTTGCTGCTTTTTTGTTGGTGAGGAGCTTAAAAAGGGTTATAGGTGTTGCTGAAGGATGACCTGAAGCAGTCATGTGACATTTATCTGGGACCAAATCTGTATAAAATAGTTCATTTTCTGTATTTTTAGTGTTGCCTGTTGGTTTATGGTCAGGTTGTTCAGAACGATCACACCTTCAGAGGATTAGGTCCACAACTTCTTTCAAACATTCTTTTTCATCTTTTATTTGGAAAGTTTTTCTTCAAAACTTCAACCAGCAGTTTAAGTCATCCCATCTCCTACATGTAGAAACATCTGGCAGAAAAAGTTAAACAGTGGCACGGTTTATAGAAACAGCTGATGATAACTGTAACGGCCTAAAACATGAACACTCAGGTTTGGAATGAATCTCTGCGCTGAGAGCAGTTTCCATGTCAACACTCAAAGTTTGTGTTTCCTCAGGAGGAGCTGGAGACCATCTCCCTCAGAGACGTCCAGGACCTGATCGCCGTCTTGGATGGGAGCCTGTTTGACTCCCTGCTCATTGTCTCCGTTCAGAACAAGAAGAAACGGACCACCACCATCTTCATGTTCCAGAGCGATGAAGTCAGGGTGAGAACACACACACACACACACACACATACACACACAAACGCACGCACGCACGCACGCACACACACACACACACACACACACACACACACACACACATACACCTCTCACCACGTCTGAGACGCTGCTGTTTCCAGGCTGATTTTGTTCAGAGGGATTTAACACGTGCGATGTCAGAGGGACGAGAAGCTTCACACCTCAGGTAAAGTAAAAGCAGGAATAACTCAGAACTCGTGGATTATTTACAGTAATTAAACAACTTTTTAAAAACTTTCTGAAGGGGCAAAACATCAGTTACAGGAGGACATGAGGGAGTGAAAGAAGCCAATCAGAAACCTGCAGCTTGTCTGGCTCCGCGGCGGACACAAAATGGTGACATTTACACACGAAAAAACAATTTTATATCAAATAATTCAGAGATTAGAGCTATTTAGGTCAAGCGCAATAAATTACAGGCTGACTGAAAGAGATAAACCTACTCATACAAGTCAGTTGTTCTGGAAACTTCTGGATTTACTTGATACTGCCACCTCCGTGCTTCAGAGTCAGAACCATGAAATCTCCAGACACATTCAGGTGTCAGTCAAATTTAGTGGATTTATTTATTTGTTTCATGTTTGGTTTAAATGTGCAGGACAGAGTGAGTCTCCTGAGCCTGAGCTGGATCTGCGTCAGGACGAGGATGAGGAGGAGAAGGAAGCATCGTCTCACAGGAAGAAAGAGCCGTCGCCGCTGCCCCCTCCTCCTCGTGCATACACAGAGCTGGACAGGAACGTGGTGAGCATGGCTCAGTTGAAAACATTTTTCATTTTTATGATCATCTACAAATAGAGGGGCATTGCTACAACTGGTTATTTCTTTTCTTGCAGGACATTTTGAATCATATTGTAAACGATGTGGAAATCTTCATGGAAAAAGTTGCAGCAATCATTGCTAAAAACGGGAAGAAGAAGAAGAAGAAAAAGAATAAAGGTCAATTTTACAAAAGCATTTTGGAACAACACGCGTGTTACCAAACACCGATGTCCATGTTTACTATGCATACAGGAGTGGACGGGATGCCTCCTAATGAAGAATTTGCAGAATCTCTTCATAAAATCAAGTCTGGCTTCAACCTTCTGGTTTGTGGCTTTATTTCCACGCAGCCGTTTTCCCTCTGTGTGCTTTCTGTTCACACTCCGGATGTGCGTCTATCCACAGGCTGAGCTCAACGGAAAGATCAATGATCCCAGCGCTCCGGTGTTGGTCCACTCTTTGTTCAGCTCTTTAAACTTTGTGAGTAACTGCCTTCCTTTTACAGCCAGTCTAAAGCTTTAATAATCAATATTTTAGTTTGCCTAAAGATGATAATTAACTGGTTTATTATCAGTCTGGGACGCATGAATAGAGTTAGGAGGCTATGAGTTTCCTCCTGCTTCAGCAGAGTTACATAGGTGCATCACAACACCCCTAACAGATAGGTCATCCAGGTGGTCTCCCACTGCTCTGAGGAGCTGGCTTCGACCATCATCGCTCCACTGCTGACTCCTCAGTGTATCCGTTTTCTGAGTGAGGAGGCTTCCCCTGATGAGGATCAGCTGTGGCAGTCTCTGGGTGATCCCTGGAACATCCCCAGGTATGAAAATGCCTCTTATACTTTAATTCAGATGGTTTCAGATACTTATGATATGATTGTCATATTTTAATGTGGTGATGTAACTAGTACTAAATGGCCAGAGGATGATGAGGACATCCCAACGTACACCCTGATGTTCTCCGATGGCTGGCAGCCTCCTGAAGTAAGAGCTGCACCTCCACCGAGACAACCAGCGAGTAGACGGGAGGGTCCACGCCCTGCTCCGAGCCCCAGACCTCCACCCCCAGCAGAGTTCACCAAACCTCCACCCCCAGCAGAGTTCACCAGACCTCCACCCCCAGCAGAGTTCACCAGACCTCCACCCCCAGCAGAGTTCACCAAACCTCCACCCGCTGCAGCGCTGAGCCCAAATGGACAGGTCAGGTTAATCTCTAATTATGATTAGATCTCATTAAAGGAGCAGTAGAATGTAAAGCCACATTGATATTGCAGCTGAATGAAGGCAGCTTGGGTGGTTCAACGTAGCAAACCAAAACGTCAGAGCTGCTCTCTATGCAAATTAGTTTTCTTGAAAAGGTGACGGAGCAGTCTGAGAAAAGCTGGTTTATTAATTAATAAGCAAGCTATGCCTGCTTACATCTGCATGTTCCAACCCACTTCAGTGTCTGGAATTAATAAACACTGTCCTCGGTAATGCTAACGGCAGAACAACGCTATGGGTCGAGCTACTGCCAGCGCCAGCCTGAACTGCTGGTGTTCTGCTGAGCTACTGCTAACGTCCTTGTGGAAGTGAGAAAAGGAAGGTTGTTGAAGCACTCGCATTCCAGGATGTTCTGGAACCCCCCCCCAAAAAAAAACACCCAACACACACACACAGTCTCAGGTAGTGTTGTGGGGCCATCGAACAGCAAGTCCACATCAATGTGAATTTGGGTGAAGGGTATTACCCACAATCCATTGCTGCGAAAGAAACAATTCAAGTGCCTTTTCTGAAAATATGTAGTTTCTAATGAAAGTAGTTCATTTTAGGATGATTAATTGATGCTCTGAATGTTTTAGACCAGTGGTTCCCAAACTTATTTAGCCGCGCACCCCCTTCTATGTCCCGACCATGTCGACGCACCCCCAAGCCCCCACATCAGGGCATGGATATATATATATAGACGTCAAGCTAAACAGACAGGGTTAAAAAAAATATGATCGACCTTTTTCCCCGTCACTTTCATTTTTTAATGGTAATTAATAAACATTCGATACCATTACAATTTCCTTTGATTTAATTTTAAATAAATATTTAGAGTGCCCAGGTAACACATAAACAATGCAATTTAACAGTTTTCCAGTTAACCTGTGCGGCCAGAGTGCTCTCCTTTCTTCTGTTCTGCGTAAACCTGAGCTGATCACCTACTTGTGCGTAATCAAATGTCTATAGGGGAAAAGATGGAAAAGCTTTAGCCATGAGGTTCACTTTTGCCTCAGACCGACTTATTGCTGTTTTATGGTGTGGCTGAATCTGCGATCCGCTGCCACGCGGACTGGAACAACAAATGCTGCAGTAACATGAGATGTGGTCAGGTTCATGAGGAGTCACTGGCTGGAGCGGACCCGACTTTAATACGTCATCCCAAAATACCTGGAATGAAAAATGTTGTTATAAAACCTCTAAAAAGTTTTTATCACAGAGGAGGCAGCGCTCATTTCTGTCTTCAGTCTGACGGCGCGCCGGAGTTTGCGCGTGTGTGTGTGTGTGTGTGTGTGTGTGTGTGTGTGTGTGTGTGTGTGTGTGTGTGTGTGTGTGTGTGTGTGTGTGTGTGTGTGTGTGTGTGTGCGGCACAGCTCCATGAGCCGCTCAAGTCACTGTGTCTCGTTACTGGCGCTATTTAAACCAGTGTTGTAAAATTACTTCTGCCCAGCCCAGATGTGCTCACTTGTGCACCCGTGAGCCGTGGTTCCGCTGGAACCTCTGGACCTCTGACAGACGCACTCTGAACTTCAGATCTTCAGCGCGCTGTTAATAGCCTGAATGGGAATCATTTCTTGATTTATTTAGTTACATCCACAATGTTCTGTGTGTGAGGTTTACAATGTCAGAACACCTGCATGAGACAGGGTGTTAATTACAATCTGCCAGAATGACTCACCACCTTCAGATTCCTCCAACATCGTTAAAAATGATCAAATACGGAACATATCGGCGTGCGCAGGCCAGAGTGCTGAAGCTCGGCGCATTGTTATTATGAAGCTAGGGCACATGCGGAGGACACACACACACACACACACACACACACACACACACACACACACACACACACACACACACACACACACACACACACACACACACACACACGCGCACACACACGCAAAATATACTTGTTTTCAATTACATTTATTGGGCCCACTAATTTTTTCTTAGGCCCACCCACAAACGAGTTTCTGGCTACGCTAATGGTGACATATGACAGACTTCTCTGAGCTCCACAGCCATTACACTTTTCACCTCGCGCACCCCCCAGCGGCAGCTCGCGCACCCCTGCACCACACTTAGGGAATCCCTGTTTTAGACAAAGCAGCAATTAATGTATTTCAAGTAACTGTTTGTTTGAAAGTTGTTAAAGTTTTTTTCTTTAAGTAGCACAGCGACCAGAATCATGACATGCATTGTGATTCCTGACGGTACGCTCACTGTCCCAATTCGGCAATTATTTGCACACTTGTGTAACACGCACTCGAAGCCTTAATGTGCACTTCTTTCAAGTGCACTTGACAGAAGACCGTAGATGATGTTCTGCTGAGCTGTGGTGGCCTCATGGAGGGGAACATCGTCTAGCACACTGCTGCTAACCACTTAAACATTCTCCCTCTCCTGATAATAACTTTTTGCTTTCCTTGATGTTGGATGTGCTACTGCTAGTTTATCCGTTTAATTATAGATCCACTAGGATAAATACAATAAAGTTTATCTCTCGCCAAATAGAATATTTACTAAGAAATCACAATGTAACCATAGAAACATTACTTGGTGTGTGTGTGTGTGTGTGTGTGTGTGTGTGTGTGTGTGTGTGTGTGTGTCTGCTCTGTCTTCTCGATCCCCAGTGAGTCGTGGAGGATGGCTGCTTATACTGAGCCAGGATCCTCTGGAGGTTTTTTCCTGTTAAAAGGGAGTTTTCCTCTCCACTGTCGCTATATGCTTGCTTAGTATGAGGATTGCTGTAAAGTCACTGACACTAGTCAGTGTCTTGATGCAATTTGCTGGGTTCCTTATATAGGAAACATTTTTTCTGATTGGCTTTATGAACTGACCTGAATTGGAATGTTTACTATGTGAAGTGCCTTGAGATGACTCTTGTCGTGATTTGGCGCTATATAAATAAAATTGAATTGAATTGAATTGAATAGAGCGCAGTGCGGTTATTGGGATTGGGCCATGGAGGGCTAATGGGTTTGAGTTTGGTCAGTACAGGGCTTCTGGGTCATTGTGAGCCCCAACAAAGTTTCACAAGTTATATACAGACTCAAAGCTATGTTTCCATTTGTAATTAAACAGCGTTCTACTGCCACTTTAATTCTAGGCCAGAAAAATAAAAAGTGACTCTTTTCTTTCTCTGCAGTTTCGTGCTCAGCAGAAGCCTCCACCACCTCCACAGAATGAACGGTACACACAAACACACCAATTTTGCTCTGGTCTGACCTGAAGGAGCTCCAGATTTGTGATCTTTGTGTGTTTTTCAGCCCAAACCAGTTAAAACTAAGTGACATGAGAGTGAAGCATGACTTCATTTCACGAAACCACAGAGAGCTCACTGTCAGGAGAGGAGAAGTGGTTGAGGTGATCAGCTGTTTAGGTTTGTTTTTAACATTTTAATGAAAAGTCCAGTGAGCCTCACAAGCGTTGGTTTGTCTGCAGCTGTTGGACAAGTCCAGGCAGTGGTGGAAAGTGAGGAACAGCAGAGGAGAGGAAGGATACGTCCCCAACCAGGTCCTGGAGGCTGCTGATGAGGACTCCAACCAGGTGCTCCAGCACACACAAGCAGAAACCCAAAGACCTGACATTTCAAGCTGAAGGGAAAATCAATGTTTTTATTTCCTCAGCAAATGGAAACTTTCCCTGTCCTCACGAAGAGATCTAAACCACCGGAGGTGAAAGCCTGGCTGGAGGACAAGGGCTTCAACCAAATGTGAGTGAGACTTTTAAGTTTTTATCTGTCAGATTCTTTTAATCAGTTTAATTTCAACAACACCGATAAAATAAAGGATGTTTGGTCACAAACCTTTCACTGCAAGGGTTTCTAGTGCAGTCGTGTCGCAAATAATAGCCTCGAAATTGATAAGAGAAAATGTTCCAATTAAATAATGACTTTAAAGTTTAATAACAATAATAATGATAAGAAAAACAGCTGAACAAGAGCTGCATGTATGGTTTATTTATTTTATTAAGTATTTAAATGAAAACTCAAAATTCTCTGATCAAAAGTTATGATGTCATCACTGTTTATAACAGACTAATAAACAGACATCAGTTATGTTTAGAAATAAAGGCTTTCTTTCTCTGTTGACCATTTTATTTTGCTTTAAGTGATCATTTGCAAAACAAACTTACAGAAAAACAAGAATAACTGGTTTCATTTTACTAACTGGTCCCAGTTTCACAGCTGCAGCAGCTGATTAAGTTTAGTGTTTATGGTCAGACTGGGTCCAGCAGCTCACGGCCCAGTCTGATGGCGTTACACGTGAACTCACCTGACCCAGCGTGTCCCCCTGCAGCACTGTGCGCTGTCTTGGCGTGCTCAGTGGCCCGATTCTGCTGGGGATGAGCAGAGAGGAGCTGAAGACGCTGTGTCCAGAGGAAGGAGGACGAGTCTTCTTCCAGTTACAGGCAGTCAAGTCGGCCATGGCGGTAAGTCACAGAGCAGCGTCCAGCATCAGCCTGCAGCTGCTGTAAACACTCATCACACCTTTGTTCCAACACTCAGGACCTCAGTTAAGAGACGAGGAGACTGGAGCAGAAACGGGATGATTCACACGGAGAATAAACAAGTTTACAAACTGCAAAGTCACTTTTTTCTAAATCAAAACAGGTTTATTGCACCAAAGAAAAGTGTCAGTTGTGTCACCCAGTCACATGTTGGACGCCTCTGTAATCACTGTGTAAATAAAAGTCATTTCTGGCACAAGTTGGGTGGATGAACACGCTTTATTCTTTTATTCTGGCACTACACACAAACGTGATCAGAGTCTGTAAAAGGCTGGAGGTCAAGCAACAGCAAGGCTGCAGATTATCAAGCGTCCGCCTCAAAATAAAACCTTCATGTTAAAAAATAAAACACAGAGGAAAGAAAATCATCAAAACTAAACATGTTTTACATTTAAAGCTGAAATCAGATATACATTTATGCGCGGTTTACTGTAAATGTGTTGAAAAAATAACTGAATAATGTTTGCTTTGCTCCATTTTCACAACTGAAAACAATAGAAATGTTTTTAATGGGAAAATAATTTTTTTCTCAACACGTTCTAAACAAGTCGGTAAATAACGTCATAAATCTGTTGCTGTGAATGAAATACTGACGATTCTGAGGAAAACCAAAAGAACCAACAAGTATGAGAGTGTTTATGAGGTAGGACGCTCTGAGTGGTGGATGTAAAAGACAAAACGTTCACGTGTTAACTCTTTAACCCGAATAAGAGTCGTCTTCCACGAGTCAGTGACTTCTAAACGAAGAGGCTTCGTGGATGTCTGTTTGCATCAGAGTAGTCAAAAAAACACAGAGTTCAAGAAGGAAATGACTACGATAATAATAATATTAGTAATAAACAGGCAGAGCAGGCAGAGATTAAGACCATCTATGTTAAACTAGATTATAAAACTATTTCATAACACTCTGCTCATCCACAACAAGCGTTAGCATCCTTAACATCATTATACTGAAAATGGAAAACTTCTCACCTCTACTCAGATTAAATCCAACAATCACGTAGGTTTCTCAGAGTTTGATGCAGGACTCTAGAAAGCGACAAGTCTGACTTTTATCCTCTAAAGCAAACACTGACACACTTTAACAACTTACAGCTGGTCTTCCCAAATACAATTCAGTGACTAAAATCCTCGGCTGGAAGCTGACGGGAGGATGTGCTGAGTGATGACGTGAGGGTGGTAAATGCTCGAGGCGCAGCTTCAATCAGGTCTGAAGGAGGTCCACAGAAACATCACGGAACCACGGCCAGCTGAATTCAAATCTGTTTATTTTGTTGCATAAAAACGATTCAGGACTAAGAACTGATTTCAGACCTGCACCAACTAAGATGCTTTACATTACAGCTTTGTGTAAACAACATCCTAGCACCCATGAGTCATGCAGATCATGCAGAAACCCTCAAACAGATCAGAGGGTGAAAGCTACTTTAAACGGCGCTCTGGGTCCGTCAGCTAGCCGTGGGAGTTTACCGACAAGTTGAGGGGCGTGCAGCACTCTGGTAGAAATGAAAAGGCACTGTGAAGATCTAGCTTGGTGCTTATAGACAGTTTAGTGCATGCAAGCACTCCTGTGGCTATTTTTGACTTTGTTCACAGAAACAGAAACCAGTCATGCAGGTGTTGCTAGACAGCCACGGCGACGCAAACACATTTATTTGTGCTCGACATTTCTCTTAAATCCCAGGGAATTATTTCCTTTGCAGCTAAAGAACTGGTTTGCTTTGAGGAATGTTTCAGAAAACCATAATAATAATAATAATAAACATTTAAAACTTGAAGGTTGTGGAGTTTGTGTCTGGTTAGAATCACAGGAGAACACGTCTGAATGTGCAATTTAGCAAATTATGATCTCAGACCACACCAAGCATCACACCTGGCTGATTTAGTACAAAACCTTCAGAAACTTTGCTGCTGTGCAAACATTGATCCCAATGTGCTACTATGATAACAAGACAGTGTATTCTAGTGTAATTAATCAGCGTAAACACACAGGATCTCAGTGAAACCTGCCCATTTCTCTGCTGCTAAACCATAAAAACAACCTGAAGCTGATTCAGACTCAACATGTGATAAAAAACTACAGAAAATAACATTAAATGTTGAAACAAAAAGGAGAAAACAGCCATTTTTCTGCTTTTGTTTCAGCACAAAGGAAATGAAAGGTCATGTGGTGTAACTTGGCTTTTTGGTAGCTGAATAATAGAAAGTGCAGCAAACTTCTAAACTGATGCTTGGTGGGGGTTTCAGAGGCCAAAGGCCGGGATCACGTGTGCTCAGCGTGGTGCTGAGCGGCCCACAGAGTCCAGTCCACAGGAGGAATTCAGCGCTGTCCAGGGAGGGGACCCATGGTCAGAGAGTCCCCTTCCTCCAGCTCCTCCGTGCGCACGGCGTGGGTGATGAGGTGAAGCTCCTCAGTGAGGGTCTCAAAGCGGTACGCCACACGAATATCAGGGACGTTGGTGCGGCGGATGTCGTTGCTCTCAGGACCCTCTCTGTAGTAACTGGGACCGAGCCAGTAGCTTTTAGCCTGGAGGTTAAAAAGCTTCATGAGACTGGCTGTACTGGGACGGATCATACGACTGAACCTCCAGCTGATGCTCGATACATGAAGACGTGTCGGCTAGCTTACCTTGTGTGAAAATCCACTCATGAGGACGCTGTTTCTGGCCAACTCACACATGTCACACGAGCTGAGTTTCCACACCTGAGCTGCGATGCTGTACTCCTCCATCAGCGGCTCCTGGTAGGAAGGACAACACAGATGTGTTGGAACGTTTTAAATCTTCACAGCTGATATAAACTGGTTCTGACCTTAGTGAAGTGGAACTGAAGGGGATCATCAGTGGACAGCGAGATCATGAGTCCCCTGGACAGATACTCCATCAGCGGGTTGCGGTGGTAACTGAGGAACAGACTGTTGTTGCTCAGCGGGGACATGGCGATGCCCACCTGGGCCAGGTAGTACAGGTACTGAAGAACAGGGGCCTGAGACGAGGAGACAGAGACAGCTGTGAGTTCAGCTACAGCAGGAGCATCTGAACTTCTGTCAGGGGGAGAAGAAGGTTTTGTTTCTGCTCTAAGAAATGGAATGAGTCTGAATTCTGGGGCTACATCCCTCCAAGGCTGCATTTTAAGGTTGATGACATCACAGCAAAGCAACAAGGCTGTTCAAAATCAAAGGATACTCAAAATGCGTCCTCAAAAGAGTCCTAATACTTTCCCTGGATTTCATGCAGGGGTCTGGAGTGTCCTTATTGGCACAAGGCTATCCCAGGATTCATAGCTGGTGGAACGGGAGATTTTTGTTCTTGTAACTAGAGATGTAAGAAAATATCGATATGGCTATATATCGTGATATTTTTCCCAGCAATATTATATCGATATTCAAAAGCTGTGTATCGGAAATATTGATATGGCAATATATTGTGATTTTTTTCCTGCGATTATTACATCGATATTCAAAAACCGTGTATCTAATTCTTGAAAGAATTTACATGCAAATTTTTGTGTATTTTCTTTTCGTTTTGTGCAATTCAATCGCCACCCGCTAGTTGGCAGCAGTGTGCAATGGGTTTTGTTTCCACCATTGAAATGTAAAACCCTCCATCATGGTTCTGATACCTCATGTTAAACATGTTACATATCAGTTTGGACTGTTTCTTGAACATTCTTACAATAAATCCAGTAAAAAAAATTGCTTGTGACGTCGGACTGAATGTATCACAATATACCGTGATACATTGTATCGTCTCCCCTGTATCGTGATATGTATCGTATCGCCAGAATTTAAAAAATACACATCCCTGCTTGTAACAATGGCAGCAGAAGACGCAGGAGAGGATTACAGTTATAAATGTTGGTATAATATTACTCAGTTGGTGCAACATTTTTAAGTTTGGAGAGGTTGGGTTCTTAAGCCTTTCTCATACTTGCTCTCTAAATGTATTTTTTGGTAAAAACAAATGAAAATCTTCGTCGGCCATCCCAGAAGTCTTAACTTCTACTTAGTGTAGTCACGTTGCTAGGCGACACGACAAATGCTGGGGCAATAGGGAGAATAAATTTGAAAGCTAGACTGTCAATATTCACAGCCGCTCACTTCCTGTTGTAGAAGGTCGATGGAAGACCCGAGTGGACCGGGTGGGACAGGTCCTCACAAGGACGCTGCCCCTGACTTGGACACAGCCACAGTAACTTTATGTATACGTTCAAACATCAGTTTGGACCTTTCAGTGATATTTTAAGATCATGACTTTAAATTTAGTAAACAAACTACTGCTGCAACAACCTTTGTGAGGTCTGAATCATGCTGAATCTGCTGGTTTAAACAAAAGGTTTCTGAGTCTGAGGTAAGAGTAGACAGGATCGGCTGTAGGGTCCGTGTGTGAACAGCACCAGCTGCGATGGGACTCTGGGCCACTGCTGACTCAGACCACCAGAGCTAAAGGTTGTTCTACATTTATTTAAAATGCACCAGCTCTGGTTTGGAGGGCCAATACCGATTTACAATTCTTGTTCTTGGACCGATTATGGACAAACCTGATTCATTAAGATAATAAATCTTTAATTCTGCAAAATAATAAATCATTTTAATAGTCACATTTTTATGTTTACAACTGATTAAAGGAAACAATCACCAGACACTTTTCCTTCATCTCCCCAGGACATTACTCTCTCCAAAAATCTCCAACTGTGAATACCAGTCCTAAAAAAAATTAGCATATTGTGATAAAGTTCATTATTGTCTGTAATGTACTGATAAACATTAGACTTTCATATATATTAGATTCATTACACACAACTGAAGTAGTTCAAGCCTTTTATTGTTTCTAATATTGATGATTTTGGCATACAGCTCATGAAAACCCAAAATTCCAATCTCAAAAAATTAGCATATCATGAAAAGGCTCTCTAAACGAGCTATTAACCTAATCATCTGAATCAACTAATTAACTCTAAACACCTGCAAAAGATTCCTGAGGCTTTTAAAAACTCCTAGCCTGGTTCATTACTCAAAACCGCAATCATGGGTAAGACTGCCGACCTGACTGCTGTCCAGAAGGCCATCATTGACACCCTCAAGCAAGAGGGTAAGACACAGAAAGAAATTTCTGAACGAATAGGCTGTTCCCAGAGTGCTGTATCAAGGCACCTCAGTGGGAGGTCTGTGGGAAGGGAAAAGTGTGGCAGAAAACGCTGCACAACGAGAAGAGGTGACCGGACCCTGAGGAAGATTGTGGAGAAGGACCGATTCTAGACCTTGGGGGACCTGCGGAAGCAGTGGACTGAGTCTGGAGTAGAAACATCCAGAGCCACCGTGTACAGGCGTGTGCAGGAAATGGGGCATAGGTGCCGCATTCCCCAGGTCAAGCCACTTTTGAACCAGAAACAGCGGCAGAAGCGTCTGACCTGGGCTACAGAGAAGCAGCACTGGACTGTTGCTCAGTGGTCCAAAGTACTTTTTTCAGATGAAAGCAAATTTTGCATGTCATTCGGAAATCAAGGTGCCAGAGTCTGGAGGAAGACTGGGCAGAGGGAAATGCCAAAATGCCTGAAGTCCAATGTGAAGTACCCACAGTCAGTGATGGTCTGGGGTGCCATGTCAGCTGCTGGTGTTGGTCCGCTGTGTTTTGTCAAGGGCAGGGTCAATGCAGCTAGCTATCAGGAGATTTTGGAGCACTTCATGCTTCCATCCGCTGAAAAGCTTTAAGGAGATGAAGATTACATTTTTCACGACGACCTGGCACCTGCTCACAGTGCCCAAACCCCTGGTAAATGGTTTACTGACCATGGTATTACTGTGCTCAAATGGCCTGCCAACTCTCCTGACCTGAACCCCGTAGAGAATCTGTGGGATATTGTGAAGAGAAAGCTGAGAGACGCAAGACCCAACACTCTGGATTAGCTTAAGGCCGCTATCGAAGCATCCTGGGCCTCCATAACACCTCAGCAGTGCCACAGGCTGATTGCCTCCATGCCACGCTGCATTGAAGCAGTCATTTCAGCAAAATGATTCCCGACCAACTATTGAGTGCATAACTGAACATAATTATTTGAAGGTTGACTTTTTTTGTATTAAAAACACTTTTCTTTTATTGGTCGGATGAAATATGCTAATTAGTTGAGATAGGAATTTTGGGTTTTCATGAGCTGTATGCCAAAATCATCAATATTAGAAACAATAAAAGGCTTGAACTACGTCAGTTGCGTGTAATGAATCTAATATATATGAAAGTCTAATGTTTATCAGTGCATTACAGACAATAATGAACTTTATCACAAGATGCTAATTTTTTTTAGAAGGACCTGTATTTACAGAACTCTACTGCACACTTTGGGAGACCTGTAGCCAGATTCCCTGCTTATCATTTGCATGCATTCCCACTGATCCAAATCCATTGTTTCCATGGAAAACTTAGGAAGAGCCTAGTTTTTCCCCAATGTGTATTTTGTAAGCAATGTGCCCTGTGGTGTTCTGACCTTCCTGAGCAGCAGCCCATGGGAGATGTTCTCTGACAGCATGAAACCTGACACCAGGTGGTGGATCGGCCCAGCTTCGCCGCAGTGAGGTCGCAGCACAAACGTGTGGAAGCCCCGTCGCCTGAGGTAAACACAGTAAATCAGACAGAGGAGAAGACAGACATGTTTGTCAAGAACAAGGAAGAGCTGCAGTTTCCTGTTTACCTTCGCAAGTGATTGAGCACAGTCATGTTGGCGTAGGTGTAGTAGAGGTAGTAGGAGTAGGGCGGGTTGTCCTCTTCTGTCCAGTTTGCTGGCAGGGGACTGTCCAGATTGAAAATGTGGTGTTCAGGTTTGGACTCGTCGTCGACGCTGTCAAAGCCCACCACCTGTGAGGGAACAGACTTCAGAGTCGGCGGCGGCTGATCAATAATCTGGATGTCTTGTGAGGTCAGGTGGCCCACTCACATGATCCAGGAAGAGATGCAGCTCAGGGTGGCTGGAGGGGTTGATGGTGACCTCAAACAGAGGCATGAAGATGTTCTCCAGCATCTCCTGGTAGTTAGCTAGCTGCTTCTTGGTGTGGTACACGTCACTGGAAGAGGGTGTGAACATGAATGAGTGGAGGAAAAAAACTGCTGATATTTCAACTTGAAAAAGAAAAACGAGTAATTTTTATTTTGTGCTTTAAGCCAACCTTTGACATGTGCAGAGAGAATTTTGTCCACCGGTCCAGATACACGTTTTGAGTTGAAAGACTGTCTAAACTGATCTAAAATCTGGCTAAACCAGGGGTGTGAAACACGCGGTTCTGGAGCCACAAGTTGCTCTTTGGTTCATCCACAATGGCTCCTAATAAATTCGGCTTAAAATGAAGTTAGAAAGAAAAAACTAACTTGTGCTTTTAAGTGTAAATATAATAAAAAGTGCAAGTTGAATCAGCTTCTCAGCGTTTTCATGGAATAACTGCAATGCCTTTCCTCAACAGGACAACAATAAAAGCACCAGTAACGTTTTTCATCGGTTTGTTTTTTAGAGAGGTCCTTCACTCATACTTTTAATCCATGTGCAGTGGTCCCTAGTAGGAATGGATGCATTGTAAGTCGTACTCTGGTGAAAAAAGCTCCGGTGCACCTGTTTCAGCACAGAGAACTCAGCCAGAGGAGAAAGTAGCTTCGGCCGACAGGATTGAAGTCTTATTTCCTGATGTATGGACATCTCACCTCTGATTGGCTAACAGCAACGCGTCTCTACCACTGACTCCCGTTTGCTTTGCGACATTGATGCTTTATCTCCACAAATAACACAAGCCTGAAGGAGTTCTGCTGTGTGGCAGAGTTGCTAATGCTAACAGTTAGCTTCTACTAGCCAAGACGCTTTCGGCTGTTTCCTGGCCTCTTAACCAACAACAGCCTTCCCTGACAGGAGTCAAGATGAGTGTGGCGTATATCTGTCAGGCTTTTCAAATCCTTGAGTTTCAGTCTATCAGAAGCTAATGCAGGAGATAGGTGTAGGAGACTATTTTCATGTTCAGCCTGCATGAATGATTCTGATTATTATCAGAAATGATCATTAAAATGTGGTTGCTCAGTGACAGACCTCTAAGTAATTTCCAGCAAATATCAACATCCAGGAGATATAAATATTCACGCTCCTTTTGCAAATGTTTATTTTTCTACATTTTAAAACCCAACTATAGAAAATGGTAGTTTTTCAAAAATGCAAACAAATCTCTGACATTAGAAATTTATGGGTGAGGAATTTCTGTTAAAAGTTAGAATCCCAATTGAAATTTTTGATTCATGACTTTTATTCTCAGAATTAACAATTATTTTTTTTCCAGTGGTCCTGATCCTCCTTTGTAGACATAATTGAAAAAAAAAATATATATATAAACTTTTGTCAAAAGGTTCTACAGCAGCAGCGTTTAATTCTGGTGGACTGAGTGAAACGGCTTAATATGGTTTCAGATGCAAAATTGGCTTTTTTCCTGTATGTATTTCTTCATTTGAGAATAACATTGTTAGAGAAAGGCTACAACTAAACTGGCCAATGAGGGCTAGTCGGAGACCAATCAGGATTGTGGATGAACTCACAACAGACGTGGCACCTGGATGAGCCAGCGCACGTTATCGGAGTACACTCTGTGGTTGACGGCCCACTGGGCCAGCTTGTCCCATTCATCTCTGGAGCGACCATAGATGGACAGCCGTAACTCAGAGTTTTGGTACTTGCTCTCCTCCAAGTCAGACATCACCTCCTGTTTGAACAAAGACCGGCATGGATGTAAAAGTTTAGACGTGAGGGTATTTTAGGTGAGATGGACTCTTTATTTAAGGATCCCCACCTTAACTATATGTGCAAAGTATTTCCCTTCAATATAGTTGTCCGTCTTGATGAAGATCTCCCTGAGGATGGATTCTCCAATGGGGTTGTACTTGGAGTTAAACTTGTCAAACCGATGAAAAGTGTTTCGGTCCTAAAAGACAAATACTATTTTCATCTCCACCAAACGAGTAACACAGATGATGGATTTTAACATAACTCGTCCCGCGTTTCTCACCGCGTGCATGTCGAGCGTGTCTACGCTCAGGTCATACGCCGTCAGGTTCATGTCCTCAAAAACCTCTCTCAGCGTCTGACCACGCCCCTGCTCCACGTGAACGATCTCGTCGGGGTATTTCTTCATGGCTCTCTTGATGAATCGCAGCAGGTGCTTCTGGTTCATGCAGGATGACGCATGTATGTGAGTGTCCACCTGGAGTCGAGATAGAAACGAACAATGATGACAAACACACTTCGGGATGTGAAAATCTTCACACAGACTTCCAGCAGCTGTTGGTTCTTGCCTTCCGTATGTTGTAGAAGTCTCTGTGAGGAACCTTCTTCTGAGCTGCCAGCTCCTTCATCTCATTCAGGAGGATGTGCATCTGAAACTTAGAGCTCAGGTACTGCAGGCGGCGGTAGCAGAAAGACTTCCTACAAAAGCAGAGAGCGGTTTAACTTAGAGGAAACTAAAAGCATCTGGTTGTATCAAAGTTACACTCACACTGGTCCGTTAATGATGAGGGACATCATGACGGTCATGTCTGCGATGTACTCTTTCAGGTCAGGATAGGGCAGGTCGAGCTCTGTGCTCCTGAAAAATGAAAATCCGTCTGCTGTGGATCAAAGCAGTCATGTTTTGGAGCATCGCTGTCAAACACTTACTTATCCATGTTGGTTCTCTTGTTGTAGACGTGCATGACTCCGCCCACCATCAAGCATCCGTATCCTGCATCTGCTGGCATGTTGCTGGGGTCCTGGTTGTCATAAGGGTGCGTCTCTGAAACTGGAGGGTGAACAGGAGCATCTGGAAAAATAAATGAATTGGCCAGTGATTAAGTTCTGTTGCCAAGAATGTTTTTATTTAAATAGATCATTAGATCTAGGTTAATGTTCATCAAAACCCCATTTTAAATGACAACTTTTCAGAAATAAAATAAATGAAAGGCTTAAAATACACTGCTAATTGTCCTAAACTAACCACAGAAAGCTTGGATAATTGTACCATCGAGAGAGAAATTAGGTCTTTTTGTGCTCATTTTTATAAGAAACAAAACTAGAATTCAAGGCACACTTGGCAGTTTTGCTTGCTTTTAGCACCCCCTAGTGTCCATTATTAATTCTCCGTGGTTAAACTGAAAATGAAACCCATCTCCTCGCTGTGCGTTTGTTCTTTTTTTACCTTCATCTAACAGCTGAAATGTCTCCACACCCTCCATTAGTGTCTACAGGAGTGGGTCATCACTAAATGAAAAAAATCTGCTGTGTTCATGATAGGGCTGAAGCAAATCTTCTAATGATTCCATTCATTTTTTACTGATATGAAGCTTCGTTCATGTGTGCACCACAGTGTGAACCTTTTACTGGTACACTACATGGTTATCTAGGTGCTGTCGAGGAAAACAGAAAAACCAGCAAAGACACAACCCATTGTAAAAGACAGAAATGGTCCAAAGTTTGGAATCAAGAGTGAAACTACGAGCAGAATTGCTAATGCTAAGCTGGCGTGTAGCACGCTCACAATCACATTCAGAAAAAACGTGATGGTTGTGAATAACTAAACTCTACAAGAAGAAGAGACATCCCCACCATCCCGTTTATGTGTGGATGTCTGCAGCAGTGCTGGGCAGAGATGCTGCAGCTACCTGGAGTCTGGGTTGTTCCTACGAGTGTGCTTCACACACCGCAGCAGGAAGTTGGCAAGCCGGTGTAGCATGTAATTCACAAACGTTTCTATATTTGAATACAATTTAGACTGGATTACGTTGCCAACCTGTAAATGCCCCTATTATATTGTTACCAGTAGAAATTAAATGTTATTAGCATTTCCAGTAGCTTACTGCTGAACATGTTAATGAAATAATTACATAATACTGATCATATGCGGAGATATTTAGATACGTTCTTTTGACCAAGATGAGAGGCATTAATACAAACCTAAAATGTGAATGAAAGATTAGCCAAAATTTGTTCCGTAAAATATTTATTAACTATAAATATCAGCTGGGAAAACAGGAACTAGACAACACCAATAATAATAATAATAATAATACATATTTTGAGCCTTTTTTTAATTTTGTTGTTTTAATTTTTATGTTTTTAGCAGCAGACCACAGTCTTTTACTTGAAACGTTGTCAAATAGAATATTCGATTAATCGACAAAGGATTCGATAGAATACTCGAATACTAAAATATCTGATAGCTGCAGCCTTAGTCCATGATCCATGAAGGAAACGTGCTGGAACCAGACTGCAGTGCCAGGTATTTTAGCTCATTTTTTTCTAAGTCCAACAGGTGGCAGCCCGTCACTTTGAAGTTGCAAGTGCGGTATTCTGGTCTGAGTGACTTTTCTATAAAGGGTCATTTTAGCACATACAGGCTCAAGAAAATGATGTAAAGATATGAAAAAGGTTGAATCTGCCTCAACATAGAGAAGGAACTTTGTAACAACTAAAAAACATGACTTCTCCCAGCAGCACAGCAGTTACACTTGTGACTTAAACCATGCATGTTTCTGACTGGCTGTGTGTGTTTTACCAGCATCTACAGGTGTCTCTGCTACGTCATCATAAATCCCCAAATCCAGAGGGTTTGTCCCCAGATCCTGCAGAGCATGAGCTGTGGTCTTACAAAACGTCTGCATGGAGCGGTTTATGTACTTCTCTCTGATGAGCAAGGCCTTCACCACACACTTGGCAGCATCTACAAGGTCAGTGAAGGGCACCTGGAACACACAGATAAGTGTGAGTGGAACTGGTTTTCCTGGTGTGGAGTACTTTTAAGCACCTTTTATTTTAAATCCATACCCCACACTTCTCTTCTCCAGATATTGAGACCCGCTGGTACTCTCTCTCCACCAGTATTTCCCGCTCCTTAAAGCCAACATCAACAACGTCCAGGCTTTTGTCCATCATCAGCCTGATGCAGATGCAAAGAGGAGAGTTTAGATCAAAGAGGAAGTCAGTCAGAAGAAAAGATTAATGAAAAGAAACAGACGGAGGCATTAAAAACAAATGCTGACTAGAGACGTGGGTGCACCCTGCAACTGCTCTGTGGGCGAATCGACACTATTGACACTTCTTAAATCAGCTATGAAGCTGCTGTGGTAATTACCTGACATTTATATACACACATGTAACCACCAGAGCTCAGGTCATAAGCAGAACTGAAGCTCCCCTGCTGGACTGGATATTTCAAGGTTTTAGTTGTTACCATCTATCAGGGCTGATCTTCTGTTTGGAGAGCCTCCGACCTTCTCATGAACATCTAAACGTCTGATAGCAACGCCTTCCCGTTTCTAAAGTGTCAACAGAAGGTCTCTAAAGTTACACCAAGCGAGGAGATGCTCTTCACTCACCAGTCCGTGGCTTCCCTGCTGCACGCCCAAACAGACGTTCGTTTTTGTTCGAAAAGGAAAAAACTTTCTTTACTAAACATGACTAAACGGCTTCAGGAACAAAAACAGAAGCTGCAGCAAAACTAAACTAAATGCATTCTTTTATATTTTGCTTTCACTTTAACGAAGAAAAGAAATGATTGGGACCTGCTCTACTTAGCACTCTGACTCTAAGAGACTTGTTTATTTCTGCGATAACAAAAAGAAAAACAGATACCCCTTTGTGTAACTAAATCACCAGCAGGGGGACGGTGTGGTCCTTCAGAACCCAGCTGTCCACCGGGAGATCTACAGAGCATTCCTGACACCAAGCTGAACGATATGAACCAGAAACTCACACCAGAACAAAGATGAACACTAACAGAGGTTTTCATCTTAGAACAGCATCAAAACACAAACAAAAAAAAAATAAAAAAACAACCATTAGGGCAAACAACACCATCACTCTGAGGCGGAGCTCACTCACTCTAGGTCTGCAGCACTGTCGATTTTCATGAAGTCCTGTTTGGCGCGGAGCAAGATCTCTGGCTCAAGCCTTGGGGTGATTTGCAGAGGCGCAGCGTAGCGTGGGCAAGGGCAGGGGTAGATGGGCACCAGAGGTAGTGAAGAGAAATTAAGCACAGAAAGAAAGAGGCACCAGATACGAGCACACCCAACAAACCCCTCTCTCACACACGTGTACACACACACACACACACCCTCAGGTACAGGCATAGAAGTTTAACACCAGTTAGTGATGGTAAATCCTCATCAGTAAACAGGGACTTAACCACCCGATGATCGGCTGCAGTTAGCATGGCTCCCCGGTGAGAGTGTGTGTGGACGATGTGCAGCTGGAACAGGTGTCAGACTCCTGCTACATCAATGAGCTGATGACTGCGATTAGTTTGCCCACAAACGAGCACGCAGGAAGCTGATAAGCATGTGTGCATAAGTGAAAGTGAGAGGAAGGCAGAGTAGGAGAGGGAGCTGTGGATCTGTTTGAGGTCGTATAAGTAGTGACACTCTGTAAGCCGTGTTTGTTTGCTTTTCCTCACTTAATGTCCTGACTGATCTGCCTCTCCAGGCGGTGCCGTCGTTCCTCCAGCTGTTCGATGGGGCTGTCCTCCGGGAACTCGTAGGGCGCGCTGCGCATCTCGTTCTCTGCCATGCTGCGTGTGAACAGGTCCTGGTTCAAACATAGGGTGGGAGATTTATGAGGTCATAAACCAAAATCAGCTCAGTGATGGATGAAAAACACAAGAGCAAACAAAATGCCATCTGTCACATTTACTCGGGTAAGCACATGATTTCCTTCAGAACATAAATCAGAAATCTTCCTGTTCAGATGGACCAGTGCCATGAATCCTATTTAGGATATTGTTTGTTTAATTCAGTAAGTTAATAATCCATTTTTGTTCTGAGGTCTCACCTCAGCAATCTCTTTGAATTTTTCCTCCATGGATGTTCGTAGGTCAACCGGGTGCTGTGAGAGGGAAACGGGTGTTCCTGGGAGAGATCTCTGAGGTTTGAGAGGCTTGGGCGCAGACACACCTCTGACGTCTGTAGGAAAAAACACAGGAAGTGTTAAGGATGTCATCTGAAACATGTAACCACAAACTGTTGGTGACAAAATCTTTGTGCGGAGAGGAATCACTCTCATGCTGCTGAGTTTTTAAGACATGTCTTCTCAAAAGAGTCACACCTGTAGGTCATCTGATTCTAACTAGTCCAACAGTTTCATCCCAGGTGTTTACCAGCTCATAGCGCTGGTAGCAGCACAGGTAGAACCAACAGATTTAAACCAAGAATGGACCGACACATCAGCCTGATATTTACCATCAGATAATATACAGCTTTAGTAAAGCCGATTTAAGAACAGGCACATCCGTGGGCAGCCTGCTGCTGCTGATGAATTTTATATAAATGCACGTCTACATTCCTAGAAAACACCTGCTTAATAAACGCTCAAAAACATTTGTTTCAACTGAAATTTGTTTTTATTTACCGGTACCTGTTTTATATGTAATACTTGGTCAGCTTATTAATTTTACTCTAGGAAAATGTTTGATTTTACTATGGTGCACAAAACTGATCCCAGTTTACAAATGTTGTGAATCTAATGTTGTTATTGGTGACATTTTGTCATGTAAACGAGGTGGAAAATGTGTAGATATCAGCCGTGAAAGCAGGCCCAAAAAACCGGCAGCGCATATCAGTTATCAGCCGACAGCGACGTCTGCACGTCAGCATTGGTATCAGCAGTCGAAAAAACCATATCAGTCAACCTCTAATCCAAACCAAGTTCTTCATTTAGTCCCAGAAACATTAAACAGTACAACAATCAAAGGTTGATCAACTGTAAAGTAAAGTCAAAGTAAGTAAACACTTTTAGGTTCCCTTGGTCTGTATATTTAGAGTTTTCATCTTGTAAACAAAACACAGACAGGTAAACACAGACACAACAAACTAGAGGCTTACAGTCAGACAGAAATAGAGAAGAGCTTCTGTTTGGTTTGCTGATAATTACAATGTGTGGAGGTTTAAGTGTTCAAAACGTATTCCTGCTGAGTTTAACTGGGCCTACACCTAAAACCAAAATGAGCACACATTTAAAGAGTTTATAGCTTTAGTCGAGTCAAGCACATTTAGTTACATTTGAAATAACTGTCATTATTTTGTGCAGATCATGCAAGCCCCAGCCAAATGTCAGCACTCTCAGTACTGAGCAAAGGTTGGCCCTGTGCTTCCTACTTTCAATCCAATCAACAGATTGTTTGTTTGTCAGAACGGAAAACCCCAAAGACGTGGACATCAGCTGAAAAGAACCAAACCAAAAAGAGGTTAAACTTCTGTCCAGAAAAGTGATGACAAAATGAGGTTTCTTTTCCTCCCCTGATGAGTGTGTGAACACACCTGTCCCCTTTATCTTACTCTAAACTAAACTGCACTCTCTAACAACACTAGTGCATTTTAACAAGGGCACCACAGTGACTGACTCCTCTGGAGGTGGTTTACTCTCACTTCTGTATAATTGGAGCCAATACTGCTGCCGTGTCTCATTGCTATTACTGTCAATCGTCTCATGTCTGCTTCTGAAGCAGAGCAGTCACAGTTAGAGGAAGGTAAATATTACAGTAAGCTAAACTTACAGCCATTTTTTTCTCTGCTTTTATCTGTGTCTGGTTTGACAATATCAATTTGGTGATGCACATTTGTAGTCCTGGACTCATTTTCACACAACCTAAAATAACTTTTGTGCCCGTTCTTAAATAAGCACTTTCTTGGCATCAAAATGTGTCTTTAAAATTCACAGACATCATATGTGAAATCCATGGCACATAACCAAGCCCCCACAATGCGGCTCTAAAACTGAGTCAAACCCAGAAGTACCAAAAATTGCAGTTCCACCCTCATCCGCTGGGGGCTGGTGTCAGAAGCGAGCAAATCCTCATTGACTCCCATGTTAAAAATACCAATTTCACAGCAGAAATAAGCATGTTTACAGCCTGGTTCCAAAACATGTTTTTGGTTTAAATTATCTAGTTTACACTCATGACAACTCTGAGGGGGGTGCATTTTTTCTCTCACTCTTCTGTTTAAGTGTATTAAAAGCCTAAAATTCTGTATAATTAATGAGCATCCGACCCACGTGACCACAGAGCTAGCTCCGTGGAAAGGCCTCAGTAGAGCCTCGGTCTGGCTTGGAAACTGCTCCGGGATTTTGAGTCTCTGTGTTTTATTCTTGTTTGGATATTTTTTGTGCAATTGTTGGACAAAATTACTTGCTGTGGCATTAATTGCACTAATAGAGCGTCCAAGGAGTCTCCACTTCATTTTTTTCAGTAAGTAAAATTATATTTATGTATTTTAGGTCACTGCCGAGCTGAGCTTAGATTTTAACGTGTACTGTTTAACCATGAAATTTAAATGCAATAGGGTAAAACCCAGTGCATTTAACATAATGCTGCACTTTAGAGAATGGGTTGAAATATAACATGTTGGTGGAGCTGGGTTCCGACTATCGGCTTGTGGAGCTCTCGGGAGACCGATGTTTTCCACCCGGTTCTCCCCTCCCCGCAGCTCGGCGCATCTCTGTCTGATCGCGGCTTCTGTCTGCTGCGCAGGTTGCCGGCTTGTGGAGCTCTGGGATGGAAGCCTTTCCACCCGGTTCTCCCCAGCTGCAGCTCTGCACATCTCAGAGCGCAGCGGCGCTTGTCTGCTGTGTGGCTGCCAGCTTGTGGAGGTCTCGGAGACCTCTGTGTTCCACCCGGTTTTACTCAGCGGTCAGCCCGGCGTATCTCTGACTCAGAAGCTCTGGTGTTGTGCACAGTTAACTCCGGTTGTAGCTAGGTTGCTACCTCCGTTAGCTTAGCTCCCACCTCCGCATTAGTTTTGGGTTAGCTTGTAGCTAGTTCGACCGGGTGCCGTCAGTTGATCCCAGCCTTACAACCCCACCCTCAGCTCCACCTCTCTTCCCTTTTGTGGAATTGTCTGGGCTTGACGGAACCTGTGACACGGTCAAAATGGCGGTGGTGGCCACCTCCCATTTGGCCTCAAAAACGTGATATTGGAGCCTATGGAAAGGAGATGTCCAGTATATTAATGTCAATGCACATAACTAGAAAATAGCGTTTTTAGCATTTAGTAGGGACAGTTTGCTGGTCAACACAATGCTAACTTGTTTTTTGAGGTATGGTGTGAAGTAACTTTTAGTTTAGGTTACAATTAGGAATAGAACAGCATTGGTTAGGGTTATGGTATGGATGAGGCGTAGTGGAGTTACTAAAATGAATGGAATTCAATGGAGGTCCGCACACGCATATAAATAAACACAAGTGTGTGTGTGTGTGTGTGTGTGTGTGTGTGTGTGTGTGTGTGTGTGTGTGTGTGTGTGTGTGCGTTTCATCTTCATATGAAATAAGCTCACCTACACAGGAAGTATCTCTAAAGCTGGTGTGTCTCATTCCGAGGAGACCTGAGTCTGCTCTCTGCCTATGTGATCAATATGTATCCGAGCAACTGCCTCTGCTCTGTAAGGAGCAGCACAGTTCTGCTCATCTGCACCTAGCTCTGGCAGTGAACAGCACGTTGAGAGCACAGGTCTGCCTTTAATACATTTTTATCATTACTGTTACAGAACCCAATTCTTTTATTTCTGCCCTGGATCGTCTGTAGAGACATTAGAGACCCGTGGAGGTGTAGAGCCCTGTTTTGTTTACCATGTGACAACGGTGACACACACTTTAATTGATGTGGAGGACACAGCTGCCATCATTTGCAGCTAGATGGAGGAAAACAAATGCCATGCCAATATCCATCCATCCATTTTCTGAACCCACTTGTCCATGCAGGGTCGCGGGTGTCCATCTCTAGTGGTCAACGGGCAATCAGGCGGGGTACACCCTGGACAGAGAGCCAGTCCATCGCAGGGAAACACAGAGACAACCAGGACAAACAATCATGCACACACACTCACACCTAGGGACAATTTAGACAGACCAATCAACCTAACAGTCATGTTTTTGGACTGTGGGAGGAAGCCGGAGTACCCGGAGAGAACCCACGCATGCACAGGGAGAACAAGCAAACTCCATGCAGAAAGATCCCAGGCCGGGAAGCGAACCCAGGACCTTCTTGCTGCAAGGCAACAGCTCCAACCACTGCGCCACTGTGCAGCCCACCAATGTGTGCCTTAAACTAGCTTTACTAATCTAATTCCTGCATTTATTTTCATCCTGTTAATTTCACAACACACGCACATCCACTTGACAGACCCAGTTTCTACAAAAACGGCATCCAAGGTCAGTTGGCATGTTATTGAACAGATGAAGCTTTGCTTTGCCTTGCCTCATCAGCAAGGATGTGGACCGTCCACAAACCCCAACACTAAGCTCACGCTGCTGGGAGGACTAACGCCAGAGGAAAAGTCAGAATATTGATAAAGGGGCAGTCTGTCAAATTTACAAAAACAAACTGACTTAAAGCTAAACTAAGAGGTTTCCATGGGCCTTTTGAATTAGGACTGATCTCAGTTCTACATGTTCTGTTACGCATGCAAGCGTTTAGACTGATCCCAGGGAGAAGCAGCCTTCCTCTACACGGATAAAAGAGGACTGGACCAAATTCTGGTCAGCAACAAAACCTGAACATGTGACTGGAGTCCAACATGAATGTTTTTATTTACTTTCTGGTTTCCTCTGAAGCTCCAGTAAAAGTTTTGTTTCTCTTTGTTCGATCCCTGAGAGGCAGAGTGAGGACATGAGCTTCAGGTGTTCCTTAGCAACCACAGATGAGAATAAACCTCTATTGCATCCACCTCTTGAACAAACCATCAGTTCTTATCATTCAGAAAAGAACAACCATAGCCAATAAAGTCCCTTTTAAACAGCTGGATTGTTGTTTAGCATATATCAACAATAAAGACCAACTGGAAGTATAGTTTTTTCAGTACATGCCTACTATAAACTCATGATGATCATGAATATGAGCAGCAGATTTGACATGAAGACCGATGCCAGAGCTGATTAAAAACAGAACCATGGAGCTCCCAGGGACTGAAAGTCAGACCTCAGCAGTTACGCCTCTGCCTGAGGCGGACATTAAACAAGATGCTATTCTTTCCCTCCAGTTTCACTGGAGACACTGCTGCAGCTGCCATGCATTCCTGCACAATGAGTTTTACTTGTTTGCAGGTTTAATTACATCACAATGGACTGTAGCAAAACCAACGAGGAAGATGTGCTCCCAGATGAAAGGCAAAACACTGTATTACAGGTTCCTCCATTCCTGCTTTCTCTGTAAACAAAGTTTTTTCCCTCTAATTCCAGAACCCAACAACTATATTTGGAACCTCATCCGTTATAATAACAGTGAACGTACAGTATTTATTTGGTGGCAAGTATTACACCGCACACACATTGGATGGTACTGTTGGGGATTAATCATCGGTTACAGTACCTCTATCTGCCCGCCTTGTCCTGCTCTCTTCGTTCTAGTCGCAGTGGCCTTGTCTGAGCTCTTGCGGGATGCTGGGACATGAAACTAGGCCTGGGACAGTCGATGTCCCCTCCCCCGCTGGTACAGTGGAAGAGAGAATGACAGCAGAGACACTGCGCAGCCTCTCAGATCACCATCTGCTGTGACACCGGGCTCACACAGCTCTGACTTTAGTCTCAGCTCTGCATCTCCTGCTGTGACTGAGCTGCCAAAGCAGGTTTCTCTCCCCCCTCTCTCTTTCCTCTGATTCTGTGTTACAGCTGCTTCCTGGATTGCACCGGTTTTCTGTGCATGAGCAGCAGCCTTCAAGTTCCCGGATTTAAATACAGAGTTGGAGCATACCACGTGGCAAAAAGGGGGAGGGACTGGGGTGTACCACTTTATGCTCTATTGTGCTGTAAAATAGAGAAGGCAACAAACCCCTCCCCCTCCCACTTCCTCTTCACCTCCCACCTCTTATTCAAAACCAAGATGCTTCATCATCTCATTCACTGAAATGCTGTAAAGACAGAAGCTTTTATCTGTTGTTTGAATTGTTTTCTCTGTGCGTTTTATATTTTCACACGACATGCAGGTGAACTCACATCTCGTCATGCTTCTCCAGATCATATGATGTCCAGAGGAGCTGATGGTTTCCTCGCTCACATGACAAGAAAGGCCTGGTTGATTACTTGTGGAAAATTAAAGGATTTTTTGTTCATTTCCAAAGCCACATAATAAACTACAAACTAATAAAGACGAGGTTCAAAAGCATGAAACTCACATAAAGACGTCAACGAGTTTTAAAATTGGCAGAGACTTTAGAGCCTTACCACCCCACAGCGAGTCACCCACACAGAGGAAATCACCACAGAGGGTTGTGACGCTTACCACTGAAGCAGCACACGGACATTTAGAAACGATCGCATCAATTGTGACACACGTGTGATCACTCATGATGCACTAGTTGGATGGTTTTATAAACTGCTAAAAGCTGCATTTGTAATAGTTTAATATTTAATTCTGTAATAGTAACAGCCTAATATTAGAGTGGGATGATCATGAATGAAAACAAGCCAGAAGTTTGACTATTAACTTATAAAAGCCCACAACAGAAAGTCATTCACAGAATCAACACAGAGCATAACAGAGTTGGAAGTGTAAAAATCCTAAATTACACGGATGATTAACAATTTACTTTACATAAAGCACTGATCCAAAGAGATGCAGCCCAATGAAAGCAGCATGTGTCATCCTTTAATAGCATATACTATGAGCAGAGATGAAGAGCCTGAAGAAGTTTGTTAAACTCTGCTGCTAGACTGAACACTTATCTAACTTCTTATCGGAGCAGCACTTTCTTTAACGTATTTAAGGTAATAGCTACTTAAAGCAGAACAACTAGCCTAAAGCTCCATTTACCTAAAAACTGTTCTAATACTAGACTAATTATGATCACAGAGTTGTTTACCTGATAGCAAGATTATCAAAACAGCCTTTTAAAAACAAAATTAAAAAGCTTGATTTTTGCTCCCGTGACTAATCCAGAAGGGCTCCTGGAAGTCTGTCATGTATGTTTCTATAATATATTGTTCTAATTTACAGAACTGATGTTAGATTTTCTGCGTGGAGCCACAAAGGCCCGTCAGGCCACCATCAGATAAGAAGCTGGCTACACAAATGGACAGCAGGTTGCTGCGAATCAAACACCGTCCAGTTTGTGACCTCTGCTCAAGCCTTCTTGTTTTAATGTCAAGCTCATCTTCTCCCAAGCCTGTAAACACCTAGCCTGGCAAGCCAGACTAAATAAATGTATTATTTAACTTTGCAAACTTTGCAAAGCAAGAATTTGGTCTAGTTCACTAGTTAGTAAACACCAGCTTTCACTCCCTTTCCCAAAGAGACACATAAGAGCTGGCCTCGTCAGACAATCCCAGAGACTCAGCAGGAACATTCCCATGTGAAATAACAAAGACAAACATTCACATAAAATGCCTTTCCAGCATTTGGCCTAATGGTTTTGTTTCTGTCTCATTAATCCAGCAGGAGGGTTCCTCTCATGGTGAGAAACTTTCCTCGAAGACAATATTATGCAAACAGACGGACATAAACATCAAACTGCCACGAGCAACACGCCGACACTGATCGTCACAGCCAAAGACAAAACAGAGACAGATGCTTCGTTTCACATTCCAGTCCTCTGTGCTTATCATGGCTATCACCTCTACCAGCTCAGCTCTCATCATATCTGGATATAGCAAAGAGGTACCCATATCACAGGACACCGTCAGCATTTAATACACTCTTTAGCTACTTATGCTAGTAGAGTGCTCTGGCGCCCAGAGGTCATTATCCTACTGCTGAGACAAAAGCAGAGTCAAGGATGAAAGCCAGAAAGGATAAAAGGACTTGTGCTTTGACACAGGTTCTGTCTCTATAAGCTTCAGAGGCTGTGTCCAAATTCAGGGGCTACCCTTCTGAGGCTGCATTTGAAGGCCTTTTGTGTCGCAGCCATGAAACGAAGGCTGCCCAAAGGTTCCTCCAAATGCGGTCCACAAATGCATCATTCTTTTCCCCAGATTTTGAGGAAGGGTTTTGGTGTATCGTTTGTAGATACTGTGTGTTATTATTTCTGATTATAATCAGACACTCTGAGTTGTTTGTGCAGGCTGAACATGAAAACAGTCTCCTACACCTATCTCCTGCATTAGCTTCTGATAGAAGATAGATGGTGAAACTCTAGGATTAGAAAAGCCTGACAGATCTACGTCACACTGTCACTTAACAGTCATGGACTCACCCATCTGGACTCAAGACGGGGAAGGCTGCTGTTGGTTTAGCATCCAGGAAACAGCAAAGAACGTCTCGGCTAGTAGAAGATAACCGTTAGCAATAGCAACTCCACCACACAACAGAACTCCTCCAGGCTTTTGTTATTTGTGGAGCTAAAACATCAACAAGTCAGTGTGTCATGTTGCTGTTAGAAAATCCAAAGCAAGATGACCAAATATCAGGAAATAAGACACCAAATCATTGATCTGGCTCACTTCTAGTTCCTGAAACTAGCTCCCTTTTCATTGGCTGCTATTTAGTGCCATCACAATTGTTGGCGACAGGATAAACACTTTAGTAAGAACCAGTATAAATCTGAAGGCTAGACCCTTCAATACCACAGCTGCTCACTTCTGGTCATTTTAGGTGGTGAAGGACCCTGTCCCTGCCTATGTAGACTGGGTAAGCCGGACCCTTCGAAGGATGTAACCCCTGAACCTGGACACAGCCACAGACTCATGTACATGCACTTATCTCTTCATTACTGTACATGCTTTGGGGTAATCTAATAGGGCTCTGAACTTTGATGTGTTTATTGTTTGGCTGAACTTCCACAAGGGTTATAAATAGAACTGGAGGTTTTACATCCCTTACTGTGATCTAAGCTTTCCCTTAAATTATTAGTTAATGGCTCAGTCTATAAAAACAAAAGAAACACTGAATATCTTGTCTTCACAAGGAGAGAACTTTCCAGATAGGATACTTATAAGAATGTGAGCAAAGATTAGATAAACAGTAATAGAGCAGACGTAGACCCAGATATGTTCATCTCTGGAGTGAAGCAGCAGGTCATCAGAGAGTAAATATTTGTGTTTATATTTAGAATCAAAAAGATTAGTTTATTCAAAGGTAAAGTTCAGTTAGATGTCTTACAGATTCCCTGTCATCTGAGGCAGCAGCACAGGCCTACTTTCACTCAATGATTCTCTCAGATTCGTTTCATCACACATCCAGCTTTATACTGTTTCAAGTCGATACTCATACCAGCATTTAAAATCTGCCCAGTTGGTACAAGGATGTCTATAATTTACTGGGTTATAATTCCTCTTCCTCTGGCTGGTTTAGTTTGTATCAACAAGCAAAAGGAGCTAGAAAAGGAGCTGCCTGAGGAGCTTGTACAGAGCTTTACTTAGAAAACATTTCATCATTTATATCATTACTGATGAGATTTCATTTGTTAAATGTGATGATTTCTTCACAACAATAATGTAAGGTTTGTTGTTTGTGGTTACTAATACTGATTTTCTCACAGGATAAACATGCTTGTGTGTGATTTTAGGCAAGTATGAATCTGATCACAGAGATTAATAAGTAATCAAAGCTGTGGACATGTGACTCAGTGACTTGCTGAGTTTAACAACTAATAAAAAAGCCAAATATCAGCTGATGATCTGTGATCTAAGAGGAGGATTAAAGGAGCAGGGGAGCAGAGACGGACTAAAGCAGAGTACTTAACTGTTCCGGAAACACAACCCAGCCTATGAGTCTGCTTGCTGTAGGTTTCTGTGTGACTTTAGGGAGATTCGGCGATAGAGCCGGCTATCTGGTTGCCTTCAGCAACAACAGACCCACCTGTTGGTGTGAAGATTTTTAAGGCCTCGGTATCCAACTCTACAAAATCCCTTTTCCAGAACTGACACGACACACAAAGTAACAGAGCTATTATTAGCAAAAGAAAGCGATGGAATTTTCCAACCAATCACATAGCTGGTCCTCAGTCTGACAGACAGAGAACCAGACACTCGTTCTAAAACACTCCCGTCCCACAGACTCCCCCTGGTGGCCTGATGCTACAGGCAGGCTCAGCAGAACAGTTGTTACTATTCTATAGTATTTCTACAGTAAGATGTATAGCCAGATGTGCTGATGTGGGCCTGAACAGCGCCCTCTAAAGGCTAACAGCAGAACTGCAACTCTTATTTCTCTTTTATAATTCAGACATTTTTAGAGTCAGAACAGCTTTTACACATTAGATGCATTAATTCTTCCTGCAACACACTTTTTTTCATGAAAAGACTTTTATAAAGATAATCTAGAATGAAGCTAAATGTAAAAGAACATAATGTCCAAATGGGACACGACCCTTGTGTGAAGAAGAAGAAAATATCATTTCTATAGCGCCTCTCAAGATAAAAATCACGAGGCACTTCACAAAAACAAAAATTGTAAAAATATAAAAAAGTATTTAGAAAATGTTTAAAAATATATTAAAATGAGCAAAAATAGGCAATTGTGATTAAAAAATGTTAAGAAAGAGAGAGAGTGAACAGGAAAGAGGGAAATCAGTGGATCCTGGGGAAGGTGGAATAGGTGGGGAGAGCAGAATAAAGAGAGAGTGGTGAAGAAGGTCATACAAAAGCCAGCTTGAACAAGTGAGTTTTCAGCTGCTTTTTAAAGGAGACCACTGAGTCCACTGATCTCAGGCTCAGGGGGAGAGAGTTCCAGAGTCTGGGGGCCACAGCAGCAAATGATCTGTCACCTTTGGTCTTTAGCCTGGTGCTGCACAACCAGTAGGCTTTGGTCACTGGACCTCAGGGACCTGCTGGGGGTGTAGGGACTAAGAAGATCACCAATGTAAGATGGTGCTTGTCCATGTAAGGTCCCATAGACCAGAACCAGGATCTTGAAATGAATCCTGAAGTTGACTGGCAGCCAGTGAAGCTGGAGGAGAAGCGGGGTGATGTGGGTGTGTTTGGAAGACTTGGTCAGAAGCCGAGCACAGGCATTCTGAACCACCTGTAGACGGTTCAGGGAGGTTCTGCTCAGACACGTGAAAAGAGAGTTACAGTAGTCTAAGCGTGAGGAGATGAAGGTGTGGAGAACTGTCTCAAGTTCAGAGCGGGACAGAATGGGACTCAGCTTAGCAATGTTCCTGAGATGGAAGAAGGAAGAGCGAACACGAGAACTGACATGAGAATCCAGGGTGAGAGCTGGGTCAAAGGTCACGCCAAGATTCCTGACATGGTGTGAGAATCAAGCTGTGTGTCCTCCTGTGTGAACATCCTGTAACCATCAACATCAATAATCCAGTCCAACATGTCAGACTATGCAGACTCAGGAAAAAGCAGCCATTTTGTTTTCAAACTAATCCATTCACTTTTGGAATAATCCTGGAAATATTCAGATAATCTGCTTCAACCTCTAGCTACATGTAAGAGGTAATAATGAAGTCATTCAGATTAGTAAACAATTACATATCTAATGGACCAGTATTAAAGCTGGATCATACAAATCAAATATGAGGTCCAGGTATGGGACGGCTGATAAGAGGTGAATCACAAGTCCCCTCATCTCTCTGGCAGACACTTTAATAACTTCAATAAATCACGTTGTGTACCTCCAGCTGCAAGGATATTACATGTTCAGGTTTATCATGAGGATTAAATAGTCTATGTTTGCTTGCAGAGAAGAAATCTGGCTGAGTAATCACCATGCTAATACAGAATCAACTCAAACGTCCGAGAGTGCTTTGGAGGAACATCTGGAGATGAGATGAGTCTCAAAAACAAACGTGATGGAGCAGATTTATTTTTGCCAAAGTAAAAAAAAGCACCAAAAAAACAAGGATGGCTTCAATCCATGACTTCTTCACAGTTCAATTCCAACAACTTCAGCAGATTTAGCTAACGAGTCAAATGGAAGAAGCTCGGACGCGGCGCAGACAGAGGTCAGCCATGCGGCTAATTGAAAAGACTTAAATGACTGCATGGATGGAGAGACTTCTAAGTTATTTATTACTGCAGCAAACAGGCTTCCTCAGCAAAATGGTACAGAGTGTGTCAGTGTGAGCTACTGCTTCAGATATGCTGCAACACTCAGCGTTTACATAGCAGCCAAGGTCCAAATCAAACCCGTACGCAAGCGGATCCATCACCCCCGCCTGTCTCACCCCTTCTGAGAATTATGATGACTCAAACAAAAATATCCAGATCACAATAAGGTAAAACCTAAAACTCCATTTAAATGTGACAAGCTACATCCATAACAGTCATCGAGCTGCAGAGCATTAAAAGCTGCATTTACAAACTATATATTAGAGCAAATGAAACCGTTTTGAACCCAGCGTCCAGAGGTCACTCACACAATCAAAGCTTATCTAAACACTCAGATTGGACCCTGTGTAGAATAATCTCATTAAAAACTTCCACAGTAAACTAATCACTGGCTTAAGGAAGTAAAACACAGACAAACCTGCAGGGTCATGTGATCCCAGTGTTTTGTCTAAATCAGGATTATGATATAAGAGATTATAAACAAGCCAACTCATTTAAATCAAATTAAATTACAAAAACAAACATTTAGTTTGGGTTTTCCTCGTGTGACGGATGCATCAGCCTTTAACGGCTCCAAAATTAATCCAAATGAATTAAACTTAGATGTCTTTTTTATACCAGCAAAAATGAATGCAGTCTCACTCCTAGATGTGCTACATTATGTGGCCATCAGAACACACAGAGAAGCATGCAGCATCAAATGTATAATGTGACTCAAACCTTCGAGCATATGTAATCACTGCTTCAGACACATTTACAAATGAATAAATCTAAATTAGACAGTGATTTCCATCTCCTCTAACCTAATTCTTAAACCTCTGAGTAAATCTGAGTCCCTCCGTCTTGCATGGGAACCCCTCTCATCAACACTCACCAGGGCTGGGGGGGCTCTGCAGGCTTCCCCTCTTGTTAGACTGGGACTTAGCTTTAGACTTCTCTTGTCCATCGTTGGTGGAGGATGATGATGATGATGATGATGATGATGATGATGACATCTTAACTCTCCTGTTACTACAGTAGCAGAGGGAGTCAGAGCTGCCAAGTGACCAGAAGGGGGGGAGAGGAGCACCAGCTCTTATGTTTGAGCTCGGTCTCATGGTGGGGCAGTGGAGCAGCAGGACCCATACTGAGCTGCTAAAAGCTCCTCTACAAAGTTGGCTCCTCCTCCTTCTCCTCCCAGCCCACAGCAGCTCAGCAGACATGCTGCACAGCAACGCACCGTAAAGCCGCCCGAGGCTTCCCCAGCTCCTGCAGGGGACCATCCTCCTTGGTTGTCCTAGCAACCAGAGAATAAGCTTCCTGTAGACATGGTGGTGAAATACAGCCACAGGAGAGGGCACGCTGCTTACATGACAGCTAGCCTAGCGACCAACTTCACCCCACCAGCCAAGCGCCAAGGTGGGAAAAGGACAAAAGTTTGTTCCGCTGGTCTAAAATTAGCTGATAGGTTCACAGACTAGGAATGTGTCAGCCAAGAAAAACAAAAGGATCCAGATGAATGCCTGAAAAAAGCTGAAGAAAATAGATAAAAGGAGAGTGGATAGCTCGGACACCAGACTAGTGAGCAGTGTGCCGCTGTCCTGCTGGAAAACTCTGAGGGGAGACCGACAGCACAAACACACACACACACACACACACACACACACACACACACACACACACAGCAAGTATTATAAATAGTGACAGCCCGTGTGCAGTAAGGGGCAGTAACACAAACCTATGAACGAACACAACCTTCTCTGTAAGTCAGGAACACAATCATTGTTTCTCCTTCGTCTCCTTTCAAAATAAAGTAAATGCTTTAAATGAATCTATTTTTAACTTCTGATTCAATCAAATGCGTCTTATTCCAAGTAAATGCACCACTGAAATAACACTTGATGCCACAGACGGTGATTCGTTTGGATGTAGTCTTGTTCACACAGCAGATAACATCACTGAGTTTTGTGTCTGATGATATCACTAACCCCGAGTGGATTTAGAACATGTATGACCTAAAAACTGGAGTAAAGATCTCCATCTAGTGGTAAAAAAGATGAGGCAGTTGACAAAGAATGTTTTCTCTTTCAAAGCTTAAGCTATCTGCTAATGTTGTGTTCTGCAAAATCAAAAACTAGGAGGCTAAATTGCCAGAAGTAAAAAAAAAAAAGTCATACGAAGTTTTCACAGCTGATTTTTATCCATATGGCACCGTTTACATTGTCTATGCACTACAGCATCACAAAACTTACACTGGCCAAAATATTCTGTCCTTCAACTGGAATTTCTGACTGATCTCTAAGAACAAAACAGCAGATTAATTATTTTATTTCCATTTCAGAAGACGAACAAACTTGTAAAACAGCTTCTCAGAAGCACAATAACAAACGCTAGTAGCTTCCTGTCAGACCAAGAGGAGGAAGCTATTTCTGACCAGATTTGGGGAAAACATCTTGTTTCAGTGTGACTCCAGCCTTCTCTGAAATCTGACCTAGTTTTCTGAGTCAGCACTAGCAGCAACAGCACACAGAGAAAAAACAAAGGCCCTTCTCTTGTCTGAAAACCTAACTACTCCCAGTTACACAGGCACAGTTTCACCAACAGTAACAAACACATTCAGAGCTGCAGGAGACAGGATGATCACTGCTAGCTCCTAATCTTCTATCCTTGCTTCTGTCGATCACTCAAGGTTTTTGTATACACACACCCTTTTGCTAAAACAAGCCCAGTGTGTGTATTATTGGACGCTGAAGGATTTTTTTTTCACTCTTTTCAAGCAAAGATGATGACATTCAGCACTTTGTTTGTAGAGGCCAAAAGCAAAGTGGAACTTGTGTGGTTTCTTTCTGCAAACAGCCGCTCTGCACCAGGTCTTATTTCTGCATTTTGACTACCTTAGCATTTGAACATTAACCTTATTGCTGCAGAGATCATCAGAATACTGATTAGTGGTGTTTGTTCTGGTCTTGAGCTTTTTCCACAATGGAGCTTTTTAAACATCCATCCATCTATCTATTTTCTGGGCAGACAGAGACAAACCACCAGACAGAAACACGCACCTAGGGCTGATTTAGAATCACTGACTGGCCTGCTAACAGGCCTGTTTTTGGACTGTGGGAGGAAACCAAACAACCCAGTGAAAACTCATGCACTGGGAGAGCATTTATCTTCCACAAAGACACATCCCAGCTGGGAATTTTACAATTTAACTAATCTAAAAGTGGATCAAAATGTTTTGTGACGTGCATTCAACATGTTAACCATCTAGCTTATGAAGCCAATCTGAAAGACATCAAACTTAAATAACTGAGTCACTCTAATATAAACATACTGGATGCAGGTTAAGAATTACAGTTGTTGAACACTCATTTAAATCAGTACATTTGTAGTGGTCTCTAGTAGAAATGAATGCCTTGTGAGTTGTAATCTGTGTGGAAAAAAACTCAGACGCATCTGTTTCAGGAAGTACAAGTCAGCTGACGGAGAAAGGCCCAATATCAATACTCACACTGCACCCTACACCCTTCTGTGAAGTGCACTTTGAGGAGGTACGCAGTACACACAAGTACACAAGTGTGCCAAATTGGGACACGGAGCATTGTGTCATCGACCGAGATGCATGCCGGGATGCCGGCCGCCGTTTGGGCTACTTTTAAACAAATCTTTATTGACAACTTTCAAACAAACAACTATTTGACGATTTTTTTATTAACTGCTGTGCATTCAAAATGAACGTCTTTTATTTGAAAAACATATTTTAAGAAAAGGTACTTGAACCATTGCTCCACCTTCTTCTCAAGGTTCCCGCACATCAATGGATTGTGGGTAATACCCTTGGCCCAAGCCAACATGCGGATGGGTGAAGTGCGGATCAAGGGTGCAAAAGGGGCGTGTTCAACTTTCGCACTCGAGAATCGAGACACCCTACGCACTTGCACCTCTGGACAGGAACGTGCAATTGAAAGACGCAAAGGTGGAAGTGCGAGTATTGGGACTGGGCCAAATGAGCTTCAGATGACAGGATTTGGAGTTTTTATTTCCTGATATTTGGACATCTTGCCTCTGATTGGCTAACAGCAACACGACTCTTCCACTGACTCCGTTTGCTTTGCAACATCAATGTTTTATCTCCACAAATAACACAAGGCTGAAGGGGTTCCGCTGTGTGTAGTGGAGTTGCTAATGCTAACAGTTAGCTTCTGCTAGCTGGACTTTCTCTGCTGTTTCCTCAACGCTCAACCAACAACAGCCTTTCCCGTCGTGAGTCAAGATGGTGAGCCCATGAATGTTAGGTGACAGTGTGACAGATGTCAGGCTTCTCTAATCCTAGAGTCTCACCATCTATTTTTTATCAGAAGCTAATGCAGGAAACAGATGTAGGAGACTATTTTCATGTTCAGCCTACCTGAAAAACTCAAGAGTGACTGATTATAACTAGAAATATTAATTTAAAAATGTTTTCCAGTGAATCCCACCTTTAAGACAACGTCTATGAAATCTGTATGAAAGTTCTATATATGTTTACAGTTTATATCTATTACACAATCATATGATTCACTAAGACTTTACCTTCACACTTTGCAAGATTCAGAATGACATATCAGAAGCAAAACTGCTTATAGAGAATATTTTGTATTGGTCGGAGCCTCTGACGGACTGGTCGCGCCTGTGCTTGGAAAGCCTCGCCTCTGTCAGTGCACACCAGGGCAGCTGTAGCTATAACTCATCAACACAATGGTGTGAATGTGTGTGTGTGTGTGTGTGAATGGATGAATGATACCCTGTGAATGCTCTTTGGAGTCCTCTGACTCAGAAAGGTGATATACAAGTGCAGGTCATTTATCATTCATTATCATTTTAGATAGAATATCAAAATTTTTATGGAATAAAAAACAATCAAAGTCAAAAACATTTGGAAGAAAATAGCCCAACCTATAAGCTGCTTCTGAATAAACATCTCTGTTCAAGACTGAATAAAGTCAATTAATAATCAAGATTTTTGAGAGACTAAGAAGCTTAATGCATAAAATATAAAGAAATATGCGACACCAAAACCGTCCTTATCTAAATTAGAAATGTTACTGTTATATATAAATATGATAAACCACATTTAACTCCATAAGTTCAGTGACTGTGTATGATTGCTCTAAATAAACGCGATAAATGACTCTAAACTGAAAAAAATGACATGTAAACAACCTTAATTAAGCTTCTGGTCCTGTAATAATGTCTGATCTACCTGGCTGATTGGGGGGCTCATTCACACAGTCGGACATTGTTGGGACTAGTTTTCTGAGCGAAGGAAGACAGATGCTCCTCCAACACCGGAAACGTCCTGAAAAAGAGACGAAAACAGCACAATAGTTGGAAGATGTCCTCACACAAATAGCTGTCATAACGTGTATAAATACTACACATTTAATAAGCGTTTACGCAAATTTTCTGAATAAGGCAAGTTTAAGCTGGACTTAAAAGGCTCGTTTGTTCAGGACAGGTTCACTAAAACACTTGTTTCATGAAGCTAACATGACTGCTAGTTGTTGAGGCGAGTTAGCAGTTAGCCGTTAATCACCTCAGCTGTTCTCACGACCAACAGAATAGCCCTTTACTTTTTTATACAGAAAAACAAAAAAGGTACCTAAAACTGCGACTGTCACCTGTTACGGCTTCGTGGGGAATTTTGCTTTATTGACGGAAATTGGTCCGTTTCCTCCACAGAGAGCTGAAGCTGAAATTTTAAAGGAGCCGCCCGCTGTTTCAGTCGGGTTCAAAGGTCGACTACTGGACCTAAAACACACTCACGGGCGCGTGCTGATAAGGGCTTTTATCTCTGCTACAGATGTACTCAAAGCCCCTCTGGTGTGCGATAAAGGTTCCCATATGAATGCTTTTACACTAAACACCCAACGAGGAAATCAAACCGAACAGTTAGTTCTTGTTTTTTTAATACAATCTGAAAATATGCCACATCAAGTGGAAAGTTTCGTCTACTATTGTTTTTCTTTTTTTAAAGCACACAGCTGTTAATGTCTAAGTACATTTGCTTACTAAAAATTCGCCCTAAAATCAAACTATTTTTATTTCAAAGTTATACGCAAATTAACGTAAATCAAGCTTCATTAAAAATTATGTATAATAAGTCATCAATTAAATTCTTGAAGTGATGGTAATCATTGAGTCTCTGCTCACAAAAATCGTTATAAGAGAGAGATCTTACTTTGAGACTTTTACATATTTATGTAATGCATGTTTTATTACTGACAGATTATTTTATCTGTGGCTGAAAACTGTGTCACGTTTTTGATAATTTGATGACGTAGGCCTAATTCTGATTAAATGAAATCTTATTTTCTCTCTGAAGTCCCGTTGATTTTGATCATTGTTTTTATTTAATTCAATTATATTCATAATATCTGATTTACAGTACCAAATCGCACTCTTCATAAAGAACAAAGGGATTAGGTCATTTGAACAGCAAACAAGGAATTTTCCCTTCAATCTGAAATCAAGAATATACAGAATGTTTTAGCAGAATCAGCGTTTTTGAGACTCAAGTCCACATTGCTCACCCAAACCTTTGGACAATAATAAACCCAGCAGATTAGATTTAGAACAATTTGTAAAAAGAACTACGTTTAATTTTTTTATGTAAACTCTACAAACCTTTAGATAAAGGCTGCTCGGCTGATTTGCTGTGGATAGGTAAGGGTGGATATTAATTCTTATATAAGCAGTGCTGCACCTCCATCTGATTTCAGGCTGTTTGCAATGTCATCTGTGCAATGTTTATCTCTCATAAAAATTATTAGTAAATTTTGATCATTTAGAAAAGTTTTGTCAGTATTAAAATATGCATTCCTAATCTAAACATGATCATTTACCATTATGTAAGCTCAAAAACAAAGATCAAAAACATCATAAAATAATCTGGTAGTCTTTCAAATTTAATTTTAAGAAGTCGTATAAAAGTGTGTCTTGCAGGTTTCCCACTGGTGCAAGCTCCACCTCCCACCCACTGTACAGCTGAGCTCACAGAAATGTCACTGGGTAGTGATTGCCATGGGGATGGCAGAGCCTGCTGAAGCTGGGGGGGTTTTGACTGAGGTCCATCACTGAGGTGCGAGGGCTGTCACGCACCAGCATCTCCTAAATGACAAAGTGGCAGGATGGAATTGATTACACTTGGGCATCTTTCATTTTTTCCTCCATATATAAATTTAAAAAATGTATGAAAATAAATTATTTGTTTTCTGATGAAGGTCCAGCCACCTCTTTGTCCTTTGAAGTGTAAATGTTACCCTAAGGTCAAAGTGTTTTAACCATGCCATCCTGCGCACTGGAATATCTACAGGAATCTAAAACATTAGCAACAATAACGTAAACATCTACAGAAGAATAACGTAAAAACGGTTCTTGTAGGTTTCTGCTTCTGATGATTAAAATCTGAGCTGTTGTGAAAAATGGCAAACGAACAAATAGTTCCCGAGCGCAGCCACTGCTGCAGCTCTCTGCTGCAGCTCTCTACGGGGATGGATCAAATGCGGAGATGGAATTTCACCAGTATGTTGTGATGACTGAAGGGACTTTAAGTCTAACTGTTTGAATGGCCTCAGTTTGGATAAATAAAGAATTATTCTGACTAGACAGACAAGCTAACGGCTACTCAGACTGAGACAACGGCCCTCAAAACAACTTTAAATGTATTGCAAATAACATTTTTATAAACTTTTACATCATCTTATGTGTTATTTTTTACACGGTCGTTAACGTGGGGGATTAGGGTAATTTGCAAGTGCAAACAGCAGCAGGTAGAGCTTTCAGAGCAGCCTGAGGTACTTTTGACAGATATTTCATATTTCCACTAGAACGTAATGCACGATTAACGGTAAATGGCCAGAATCTGTATACAGTGCCTTCTAGAGTTCTAAAAAACCCCAAAGTGCATTTTAAACAATCACTGTTTCACACGTACATCCACATGCTGGTGATGATAAGCTACAGTGTAGCCACAGCTGCCCTGGACTGCACTGACAAAAGCGAGACTGCTGTACACAGGCACCACTGGTCCCTCTGACCACCACCAAAAGCCACAGCGGGTGAAGCGCCTTGCCCAAGGACACAACGACTGCAACAGATATAATGCAAACCTGCAACCCTCCAGTTACAGGATGGGCACTTAACTCCTCTGCCATTGTTGTCCCTGATAGCGGTGACAGAACAGCTTCTAAAATAACGTCTGTAGCGTTTTTGAAACTGTAGCGGTTTTAAAATGGCGGCAGTCCACTTTGGCTTTGACCGCACTAGCCATTTGCTTGTCAATCCTGTCAGTATAAAACTCTGTTTCTCCAAACTGATGTTGTTCAAAGAGCTCCCATATCAATTTTCCACACTCTTGTCCATGGACGTAATTTTGGGGGGGGACAGGAGGGACATGTCCCCCCCACTTTCTCCAAAGTCAAGTCTTCACCCCTGCACTTTTTACCAATACTTTATATTAAATTGGCACTGGTTGAGCTCTAGGACCAAGCAGAAAACAACCATTTGTGTTGAAGCCTGTTTCCCATTAGAACATACTGTAAAGACCCCCCCCCCCCCCCCCACACACACACACACACACACACATGTCCCCCCCACTTCTAAAGCGAAAATTACGTCCATGCTCTTGTCACAAAACCCCACATGAAAACATCTGAACTATCCTTTTAGCCTCCAACCCCATGCACTCACACGAGAACATCAGCTTTTTGCAGTTTTCTTTCATTTCCTTCAACATGGACCTATTTTTATTGTAGACACTTGATTGAAATTCTAATTTTTTTAATTTTTAGATTGTTTTTTTATTTTAGACAATGAATCAGCATCACTTAATTCAGTTTTAAGCTAATATCCTCAGATTTCAGGTCTCAGAGGATTAAAATGGGTTCTTTTTTGTTTATTTAAGGGTTATGAGGAACCCAGCAATGTAGAGTAGCACACACACACACACACACACACACACACACACACACACACACACACACACACACACAAAGGTCAACGTACAAGTTAAACCTAACATTATGGAGGGTTTTATCGTTGGAGGGAGATAAAGTAACTCATACTTACAAACTCCACACAAAATTTCCCAGATGAGACTCAAACCAGCAGCCTTCCTGCTGCAAGGCATCAGATCCTTGCGGTAAAATTATGAGAGTGCACTCAAAATGTTTTACAAACATAGAAACTCTTTATTACAACAGCATCTCACTCAAGTTGGACCATGTCCTCTTTTTTTCTCCTCCAAACACATTAATATCAATTATCTACAATGGAAGTCATCCTGGTTCTCTCCGGGTACTCCGGCTTCCTCCCACAGTCCAAAAACATGACTGTTAGGTTGATTGGTCTGTCTAAATTGTCCTTAGGTGTGTGTGCGTGCGTGCGTGCGTGTGTGTGTGTGTGTGTGTGTGTGTGTGTGTGTGTGTGTGTGTGTGTGTGTGTGTGTGTTGCCCTGCGATGGACAGGCTCTCTGTCCAGGGTGTACCCTGCCTGATTGTCCACTGACCGCTGGAGATAGGCGCCAGCCCCCCCGCGACCCTACGTGGACAAAGCGGGTTCAGACAATGGATGGATGGATGGAAGTCATCCTGTTTCATACAAAACAATAATCACAGCCCCCAAATCTTAATTGAATATATTTAAACTCATGAACGTCTTTCACATTTTGTGATATTTTGTCGCAATGAGAAGAACCTCGGGGAGCTGTTGACGTTGGACTGGCACTGTCACAAAAACACCGTCTGAGAAAATATCCAAAAAACCCTGTTTCCAAAAACAATGATTTGTGTCGTCCAGTTCTGACGACACATTTAGATGTAAAACCCCAGCCGAAGCTTGCACCCCCGTTCATATTAAAACCTCAACCAGCAGGTCGTCTCTGCTGTTTCCTTACAATTTTAACATAATGTGCAGAAACGATGCCTGACAGAACACGCGTGACTGCAAAACATGATCTTTTCCTGCACTGAGGTACTGTAAAAACCCTGATCAGAACGGTAGTCAGCGAGAAGTAAAAGAAAGTCAAATCAAAAGGAAGGAAAATACTGCACCCTTGTCAAAAATAAAAAAAAACTGCTTGATAACAAATGCTTACTCACTAATAGAAAATAAGATGCACGCACTGGCAGACACAACTCAAACTTACAGTTTTACTAAAAAATGAACACTGAATCTCACTGAGCAATGTAAGGAATGCGATGCAGCGTCTCCGGAGAAAACAGCTTTTAGGATTGAAATGTTTAACGACCCTGAAGCTGAGTTACGACCTATGACAAACATCAGATCTCAAATGCATTCTTTGGAAAGCTGATAAATATAAATGAGTTAAATAAATAGTTTAGGCTCCAAAATGGACACCTCCTGATGGTTTATTATGATCTGGCTTGATCAGTCAGCTGATGGAGGCCAAAGAACGTATCAACTCCCAGAAAATTGTGCATTTTATTGCTTTTATCTTTAAAACTATTCATGAGAATTTGTAAAGCCATTTGTCTTCTTTTAAGGATTAACTTTAAAGTGTGAGGCATTAGGAAGAGTGTTTAGTGGTGATTATTAAAGAGGATTGATCCACAAGCAAAATAATACAAAAATACAGAGAATGAAACCAATTTCAAAGCTTGATGGCAAATTAGAGGATTGTTTACTGTCTGCGTGAAGCAGAGTTGTGTTTTTGAACACACTGGTGTGTTTTCTCCCTTTTCACATGTAGCGGTTTAAAGTGCATCCCAACGGCATGACTGTTTCACCGTGAATCAGAAATTAAGATGCTAGAATTGACAATATATAGTAGACACTTTTACCGGAAGTGGAAAACAGTTTCCTGAAATGTTTTTAAGGTTGTTTTAGACCTTAAAGACAACACAGATCTAATTCTCTGTAAAGATGTGGTTGTTTTTTGCCTGTTCAATCTCAATAAATTCTGAAGTTTCCTCTGCTATTTGTCCAGGGATGCGGAAATCGATGGGAATGGGCTGGGCTGTCTCAGCTGGCTGGCACTGGGCCACGGGGCAGCAGGCTTCACCCTTCGGACTGGAAGTGCTGTGAGAGTTTTGAGGATCCAAATTACAGCCCGTGCCCTGAAGAAACTGAAGGAAATTCTCCTCTATGGATCCTTCGCGGCTCGGCAGCCTGTCCTCCACTTCAACCCCTGCTCTGCGGAACAAGCAAGGCAGATGCTTGCCCAGCTCCTCGCGGATCTGCCTGTTCAGACAGCCGTAGAAGAAAGGGTTAGAGGTGAAGCAGAAGTAGCCAATCCAGGTGACCACCTCCTCTAAGGAGGCCAGGGCAGCAGGCGGGCTGGCAGCCAGGGCGGAATACAGGTGGAATGTAAAATAGGGCAGCCAGCAACAAAGGAACTGGCCACCGACTGCTGCCAGCACTGCTGCAGCCTTTCCTCCTCCAAAGGGGCGCTGGGGAGTCGCTCTGTCAGTTCCAGTGCCCGTCCCAGAGCTGGTAACCATTATGGATCTGCTGCTGAGTGACTCTGACCGTTGGCGGCGAGGCGTTTCCATCCAAGTAGGAAGTGGTCCGTGGTGCATGGCAGCAACACGAGCCACTTTGAACATGTTGCAGTACACAACCAGAATGACCAACAGCGGACACAGGAAATACACCAGGGTGAAGAGGACCATGAAGGCTAAGCGGTTGGTCCCTCCCCCAGTCCAGTGTAAGGAGCAGCGCCTGTGATTCTGAGCAGGGGGAGGTGGGATGGCCCCTCCACCTCCTCCACCAACCCCGCTACTTTCCAGAAGAGGAGTTCTTCCACTTTGCAGGAACCACGCCAGCAGCGGCAGAGCAGACATGGCCAGAGCCTTGACCCAGATCCCCACTAAGACTGAGGCCACTAGACCGACGGTCATCTTCACTTCGTAGCGCATGGGATGGATGACGTAGTAATAACGCTCCACATTGATGACAGAGATGGAGAGAATGGCAGCGCTGACGAGGCACACACTGAGAAAGAGGTAGCTCCGGCACAAAGCCTCCCCAAAGAACGCTCGGCTCGAGAGCATGCCGAGTGGCATCAGCACCAGGGCAGCCAGAAGGTCCACCACGCACAGGTGGAAGACGAAGGCAAACTTGTGGAGCTGTGGGGCCTTCGCAATGACAGCCATGACAGCCACATTACCCACCACAGCCAGCAGGTCCATGAGCAGCATTGCCAGCAGGGCTAGCGACTGAGACAGGGCCCAGCCCTCGTACAGAGAGGAGGCAGACACGTTGGAAGTGGGCTGTGCAGGTGAGTGGGAGGAATTCCACACAGACTCCATTGAAGGGTGGGGTGAGGCAGGCGGGCAGGATCAGTCACAGGCCCATCACCCATCCTTCAAAACCAGGAAGTGCAGCCAGAAAACAGTGGATCGAAAATTAGGGCCAGATGTTGCCTTGTGGTCCTGATGGTTTGGTGGTCAGGAGGTTCTAGTGTTCTGATTCCTGCTGGTTAGGAGAACCTTCTCATCTGCTGTCGGCCCCAAACACCCTAGAATAAAGGAGGACAAGTGGAGCATTAAATCCGGGGATTTTCTTCAAACGTTTAGACTAATCGTTTGGATTAATTTTCAGAACATCCACATTTGTTTTTTGTTATTCTGGATAATAAAGCAACTCCAAACCATTCTTCACTTTATTGAAAAGCTGTTCAAGCAAACTGCATTTAAAAGTTTATAACAAACTCATAGGCCCCACCCCTTTCTTCAGGCTCCCCCCTAGAGTAGTACAACACCAGCTTGCAACTGGTCAAAACTTCCAGAATCAACTCCGAACCTTCTCATTTTGTATGCTAACACATACAGCATGTGGTATTTTCATGGTGAAAAACTAGGCAGTTTGTAGCTTTCTTGCTTTAATCTTAACCTCAAAATCACAAAAAGCTCCCCATCCCCACTGTAAACAGTGGGGATGGGGAGCTGCTGACGTCAACTGAGGCTATAGTCGGACGGTGGAAGGAATACTTTGAGGAGCTCCTCAATCCCACCAATGCGCATTCCGAGGAGGAACCAGAGCTGGGAGGCCTGGGGATGGACTGTCCGATCTCGGGGGCAGAAGTTGCTGAGGTAGTCAAACAACTACACAGCGGCGGAGCCCTGGGGGCGGATGAGGTTCGTCCTGGGTATCTCAAGGCTATGGATGTTGTAGGGCTGTCATGGTTGACACGTCTCTACAACATTGCGTGGTCATCGGGGGCAGTTCCTAGGGAGTGGCAGACCGGGGTGGTGGTCCCCATCTTTAAGAAGGGTGACCTGAGGGTGTGTTCCAACTATAGGGGGATCACACTCCTCAGCCTCCCTGGAAAGGTCTACTCCAAGGTACTGGAGAGGAGGGTCCGATCGATAGTTGAATCTCAGATTGAGGAGGAGCAATGTGGTTTTCGTCCTGGCCGTGGAACTGTGGACCAGCTCTATACCCTTGCAAGGGTGATGGAGGGGGCATGGGAGTTTGCCCAACCAATCCACCTGTGCTTTGTGGATTTGGAGAAGGCTTATGACCGTGTCCCCAGGGGCACCCTGTGGGGGACGCTCCAGGAGTATGGGTGGGTGGCTTTCTGTTAAGGGCCATTCAGTCCCTTTACCAGAGGAGCGTGAGTTTGGTCCGCATAGCCGGTAGTAAGTCGGACCTATTCCCAGTGAGGGTTGGACTCCGCCAGGGCTGCCCTTTGTCACCGGTTCTGTTCATCACTTTTATGGACAGAATTTCTAGACGCAGCCGTGGTGTGGAGTGTGTCGAGTTTGGTGGCAGGAGAATCTCGTCTCTGCTTTTTGCGGATGATGTGGTCCTCCTAGCTTCATCCAGCTCTGACCTTCAGCTCTTGCTGGGTAGGTTCGCGGCCGAATGTGAAGCGGCTGGGATGAGGATCAGCACCTCCAAATCTGAGACCATGGTTCTCGACCGGAAAAGGGTGGCTTGCCACCTCCGGGTCGGGGGAGAGGTCCTACCTCAAGTGGAGGAGTTTAAGTATCTCGGGGTCTTGTTCACGAGTGAGGGTAGGAGGGATCGGGAGATCGACAGGCGGATTGGTTCGGCGTCTGCAGTGATGCGGACGCTGAGCCGATCTGTCGTGGGGAAGAGGGAGCTGAGCCAGAAAGCCAGGCTCTCGATTTACCGGTCGATCTACGTCCCAATCCTCACCTATGGTCATGAGCTTTGGGTAATGACCGAAAGAACGAGATCGCGGATACAAGCGGCCGAAATGAGTTTCCTCCGTAGGGTGGCCGGGCTCAGCCTTAGAGATAGGGTGAGGAGCTCGGACATTCGGGAGGGACTCGGAGTAGAACCGCTGCTCCTCCGGATCGAAAGGAGCCAGTTGAGGTGGTTTGGGCATCTGGTCAGGATGCCTCCTGGACGCCTCCCCGGGGAGGTGTTTCGGGCATGTCCTGCCGGCAGAAGGCCCCCGGGTCGACCCAGGACACGTTGGAGAGGTTACATCTCCAATCTGGTCCGGGAACGCCTTGGGGTCCTGCCGGAGGAGCTGGTGGACAAGGCCGGGGAGAGGACGGCCTGGAGCTCCCTAGTTGGGATGCTGCCCCCTCGACCCGGACCCGGATAAGCGGAGGAAGACGAGACGAGACGAGAGACGAGAAAATCACAAAAGCTAATGCCACCAACAAAACGTCCAGATCACGAAACACACTTCGTCCATTCTGTCTGCTCATAGCAAATGTGCAGCACACACACACACACACACACACACACACACACACACACACACACTGCTTCAGAGGAGCAGCTTGATTGATGGGTTATGAACCAATCTCTGAGAAGAGGCACCAGTGCTGGATGACGATGAGGGTTCTCTAGGATTGTGTGTCGATTAAAATATTTAGTTTTTTTGACAAAATTTGTAAAAAAATAATAATAAAAGTGTTGTAAAAAATTCTCAAACTGTACCTTTAACTAAATCCCTACATGTCAAATAATACTTGTTCCAGAATTTTGACTCAATTTATCTGAAAACCTAAAAATTTGCGAAAACTTCTGGATTTCTTTCCCGTTTTGAATATTCTGGAAAAACATTGATGAATTCAGCGTAGTCCAGTAGTAAATGAAATTACCAGAACTAATCCTAACACTGAAACTCCTTCTTCCACTGCAGCTCTTTCATAGTTTGTACCAAACCTGCAGTCCCTTACAACAAAAGAGCACTCACACATACATAGCTCATACCTGCAGGCAGGCGCGCAGATAGGGTGGGGGACGGGGGGGGGGGGGGGGGGGGGGGCTGTACCCCCCAGATTCAGATCCACCCCGATCCGTCCCCCGCACTAAGGCCAGAAAGAAAACAAAATCGGAGGTTAAGCGCTTGAAGCTCCTTTTTCCAATTACATTGAATGCGCCAAAGTGGTTGCTGTTAGGATGCAGGATGAAGCGAAAAAGGCGTATTTAAAAAAGACCAACAGTGTAAGTAGGCGGGACCGATCTGTCCGTTTATGCATGTTGGTTCTAGTTTCAGTACATTGTTGTCATTGTTGGGACTTCCTCATTATAAGTGCTGAAGCCTCATTGCTGACTTTAACAAGTCTCATCTACAAATATGATCCCTCATAAAGTTACTACTTTACACCAGAAGATAGTGGAGATGTGTAACCTTCAGGCTGAGCATAGTTAGGAAGATTTGAGTTTGAAAACGAGAGGCTCCCAGTCGGGGAGAGGAGGAGATGCGTGCAGCATGAGGAGCGCAAATATTAGATAAAACGTATAATTGCCTGCAGGTCTGGACTTTGTTGACTGATCACTTTGTCTGGTAATGACTGACTCTGATTATGAAGCAGAATATTGACTCTGATGAAGAAATTCACTCATCCAGCCGGGAAGATTGACGCTGCTGCAGCATCAGACAGCTGGTGCTGCACGAGAGGTGTGTGGAGTTTACAAGCTCCAAACGTTGGGTTTGATGTTGGTTTAACCTTCTCTGGGACGTGATGGATGTAGAAATGATGGTAAAACACCGCAAACGTGACAGACGTAGCGACAATGTAAAAAAAAGCCGTAAAAAGAGGCAGATGCCGATGCGTTCTGTATGGACGTCAAGTGTGTCACATAATCATAAAAAAAGTAAAATATAAATTTTCAAAAGAGATTTATATATTTATATATAAATAAAAACTTTCTAAATGTAATGAAAATTTCTAAATAACATAAAATACGAAGGAACATCTGTTGGTCAGGCTGATGGGAACCACTGCTCTAAGTGATAAGTGAATTTCGTTTTTTAAATGTATTTTATGTGCAGTTTTTTAGGGCTTTTATGTTTTCTGTAAAGATTGGTATGCTGAAAATCATTTAATGTTTTGCATAAAGCATGAGGTTTTGGTTAGTAATTGATTGGGAGAATAATGACTGATTTAAATAGTGGGGCACGTCTGTCAGTGCGCCCCAGGGCAGCTGTGGCTACATTGTAGCTTATCACCATCAGTGTGTGAATGTGTGTGTGAATGGATAAATGATACACTGTAGTGTAAAGCACTTTGGAGTCCTTACTCTGAGAGGTGCTATACAAGTGCGGATCATTTATCATTTATAGTGTTGATCAGGCAGAGCTTTGTAGCCAGCGTTCCACTGCGTAACGGCTTCAAACACATATATAAAAGTTAGTTTTTACGTAAACCATTGGAGGAAATTACACAAACTGACTGAGCTCTAGTTAAGGCGCTTGCAATAGTTTGTGTATGTGTGTGTGCGTGTGTGCGTGCGTGCGTGCATGTGTTTGGGAGAGGGTACATTGGAACTTTGTCCCCCCTAGTTTGAAAATCCTATCTGCGCCCCTGCCTGCGGGTGGACTTACTTGTGGTTATTGCTGAATATGACTTAGTTTGAGTGGTTTTTGGGTTTGAATGATAAACCCGAGGGTGTATCAGTCAAAACACACTTGGAGCATGCTTGTTGTCTGCTGCTCTACGGATACTTTTAATTCTGTCAGAGATGCAACAAAAGCCTGGGATGCTATGTGTCCCATTCAAAGCAATAACAGCACAAACCTGGGTATAAATCACAACGTCTCCCATCATCTGTGTGTGTGTGTGTGTGTGTGTGTGCGCGTGTGTGTGTGTGTGTGTGTGTGTGTGTGTGTGTGTGTGTGTGTGTGTGTGTGTGTGTGTGTGTGTGGCTCACACGGAGCTGCTCCCAGTTCATCTGAACCCTCCGGCCTGGTTTACTCATTCATGTGTTTGTCATAATTGAACGAAAGCCCTTATTGAGAAAGGCCACATTCCTTAAATATAAAAGCACAGCTGAAGTATCTGTTGCACTCAGCTGCACATCAGCAGCAGCAGCAGAGAAAATGAAGAGAGCTAATTCACAGAGAATCAGACACAAGGAATGGAACAGATTAGAAAGGGAGCACTGTGCACTTGAATCGGAATATTTCCTGATGCATCTGTCGGCTGCTTAGCTCTCTGAGGATAAAAACCTGCTTTTTGCTCTTATTTTTGAGCTTCACTCTAGGAATCAATCACTGTACCTTGTAAACGGCGCTGAGGCACTTCCCATAATTAGAAGAGCCAGCCTCTGCTCCCATCCCTGGATCAGCCCGTGCATCCTTCCCCCCCTGGATGACTACAGCTGCAGCGGCAGGGAATCTTCTGAAAGGATGCTGATGTAAATGCTTGCAAAGACACCAGCTCCCTCTCTGCTTTCCCCCCTCCACTCACACTCAGTGACCGCAGAGATGGAGCAGGAGGCGGTGAGAAGCAGGACCAGAGCTGCTTCCTCCGCTGGGTCCTAGTGTTCCTAATGTTCCACCCAGCCGCCAAAAATAGGACCGGAACATCACAGAAAATGGAAGATATGGGAGATGTCTCTATAAGGAGCACATGTACATGAACTTTTATCAACACTCTCAGGATACGTCTAAATAATCGTGCCTTCTAATCGTCAGATTTTTAAAAGATGCCCAGTTTTTCATTTTACTCACAAACCTTGAACTTCTGCATTTGTGCGCAATTCAAAGGATAGCTGAGGTTTTGCCAGGGGCTTCTGTAAAGTAGCTTTCAGTGTGAGTCAGTATCTTACCTGCGCTAGACAGAAGTCTGAGACGTTTGCATGGAGCGGTCCGGCTGGCAGCAGCAGCCTAACTGAGTGATCCCCGAGTCTGACTTAAACGCTCTGAATGTCACACCTTTACCCAGCGTTTACTCAGAACAGGAGAAGAGGGTTGCATTCCAAATCTGCTGCGTGGATGCTGGCTGATTTTAAAACTGCTAACAAGCTATTCCTTATTGTTTCAAGTCAAAGTGCCTGCTGTAAAATAGGCCTGTCGTGTGTTTACTTGTTACTCTGAAAGGGTCTGCTGCTCATAATCTCTCCCGTGATTTCCACATCATTAAATACAAATCATCCCGGGAAAAGCAAAAGAAAGATGAGAAAAACTGAGACTGGATGAGTTTGAAACCCTTCTCAGCAGGTGTCCTATCAGAATAATCCGTTTTCTTTGCAAGCATCACACTTTGTGGTTTCTCTGACCCATTTTCATCTTGAACCATCGTTTTCCACCTGCACCGTTCTGAACGAGTGGCCTTCATGCGACCTTTTGCAGGCCATTAAGTCATGAATGCTCTCTGATCTCTAATTCCCATATTTCTGGCTCCTCTATCAATCTATTAATTATATCAACAAAAATTTAATTAGCCATGTGATGCAAAGTGTGTCGTAGCACAAGCTTTCCTGAGACTAGAAGGCATGGATTAGGCCAGGCCAAAGCCTCCACACTACCAGCTTCTCAAACAGGGACTCTTGTTGCCACTGCTACAGTTCATCTCATTGCTCTGTCTGTGGAGGACAATGAAATCTGGGTTATTATGGATAAAGCTCCGCTGAAGGAGTGGGCATGGAGCTGCTGGGTCCTGGGCGTTTCATTTGCATTTGCAAAGTTCCTCACAATTAAACACATAACATTTGCATTTGATGGAAATCACATCTTGCCTCGCTTTCACCATTAAAACCCCCGCTGTGATTTACAGGGATGTTCACTTGTTGTTTGGTTAGTTTAGTTCTCTGACAGAAACCGAGGAACATGTTTGTGTCGAGGTAGAATTTATGTCTTCTAATTAAAAAAAAAAGAGTTTACCAGTTTTAATGAATGTTTTAGCCTGGACAAAAATAAAACTGAGCTGATTTTCATTGTTTTTTGAAAGTTAAAAGTCTCTAGTTCACTTGGAGTAGGTTCAAAACCAGAAATACATCAGTTACCAGATAATTTCACCCCTAAAAACTGAAAAATAAAACGTGATTTTTCCCTTGAAAGGTTTGAACCGTTCAGCTAATCAATCAAACACGACAGATCAGATTAATGTAACCATTTGAATATATCAGCAATATCCTTTCAAACCCTTCTGCCAGTTCCACTGAACTCTGGTCTCTCACAATCACAACTGATGTTGAATCCCGAGGATGTTTTCTGTTCGTCTGACTGCTGACAGGCAAACATCATCTCATGTGTCCTACAATAAAAAGACATGATCCATTTGGGTGCACAGACAGCGCTTACTACTGTTGTCATGGTGAAAGTGTATTAAGATGACACAGAGGAGAGAGGAGAAACGTTCTGGAGCACGGATGGGATGAAACGTAAAAAATGAGAAAAAGGTGCAGGTGTATGGTGTCATCTCTGTGTGTTTGCATCTGTATGTAGTTATGTACGCTAGTGTGTGTGTGTGTGTGTGTGTGTGTGTGTGTGTGTGTGTGTGTGTGTGTGTGTGTGTGTGTGTGTGTGTGTGTAAATGTGAGAGAGCACACGTATCAGGTGTTGACTCGCGACAAAAATAGCACAGTCTTGCTCGGCCAGCAGCACCAATCACTGCCACCACAAATACAATGGTTTCCATGGCAACTGTGAAAATAGACTCCACATTCGCACTCAGAAATAGCAAAAGGATGGTGCAGTAACCCCAGAGAGCCACCTTTCTCTCTCTCTCTCTCTCTCTCTCTCTCTCTCTCTCTCTCTCTCTCTCTCTCTCTCTCTCTCTCTCTCTCTCTCTCTCTCTCTCTCTCTCTCCCTCTCTCTCTCTCTCTCTCTCTCGCTCTCTCTCTCTCTCTCTCTCTCTCTCTCTCTCTCTCTCACACACACACACACACACACACACACACACACACACACACACACACACACACACACACACACACACACACACACACACACACACACACACACACACACACACACACACACACACACACACACACACACACACACACACACACAGCTAATAATAACCAAACCCACACAAACAGCAGCACTCAGATATAAAGTCATCCCGTTACATTTAGTGAAACATAATTGTTGCTGCCTACACAAACAATCAACTCCAATTCAAATGCACTTACAGTGTGGGTGTGATGAGGCGGGGGCAAACATTAACCTGCCTTGGTGTTTAATAACAAAAAAGCAATGGCACAAAAAGAGAGGAGCGCTGAGATGGGCAGTACTGCAGCTGACACAAGTGGAGGAGAGGTTATTTACACAATCCTAACGAGAACCCGTCTCATTATCAGGTCATTTGTATGCGTAGAGAAATGTGTAAGAGCGATGCCGCAGCAGATAAAAGGGTGGATGTTGCCTTGGAGACTCTTAGATAAAAAAAACTTTATAGCAAAGTCAAATTTATTAAGATTCAGAGCTTTTTCTAAAAGCCTGTACCCTTGGAAACAACAAGGAAAGAAACAAGCTTAACAGTAAAAATAAAACTGGTAAATGAGTCATTCAATGCCAACTTAGCAAACCCTCCATATTCATCTCAGGGTTTTCTGATTAACATCACTGCTGATAAAGATCTTAAAACTCTGAATTGTGTTTCACCACCTCTGGTAAATCTGTTAGTGGGGCTGAGGCCAACTAAACCGGGAGAATTATCAAAAGTCATTTTAAAATTTAAGACAATATGTTCATTTAGCATTATTTGATCCTGCAGGTGTTATATTAATGTTCTTATTATTATGGGCAAAATAATTTCAAATATCGCTGCAAGGTCATTAAAAAGCCACAATATTAGCATTATAATTATAATGATGTCAGAGTCAGAATAAGATTTGTCGCCATGTCGGTGAGAGGCTTATCTACTAGGAATTTGTTTCGGTGGCAAGGTGCAAACATACATTCAGGTCAAAGTCAGGTCAGGCAGTATTTACATTAGGATACATCAAATAACAAGAAAAGAAATATAGCCAGAAAACAATCATGAATGTAGGAATGTGGGTGACCGGGGCATTTCTGTGTGTTTTGGCCATTCATCGGTTGTTCAGGAGCCTTACAGCGGAGGGGAAGAAGCTGTTTTTGTGTTGTGAGGTTCTAGTCTGTAAGGACCTGAACCTCCTGCCTGAAGGTAGGGTTTCAAACAGTCCATGACCAGGGTGAGAGGGGTCAGCTGTTATCCGACCTGCATAGTTTAGAACCCTGGAGTTGTACAAGTCATGTACTGATGGAGGGCTGCATCCTGTTACTTTCTCCACTGAGCGCACTACCCGTTGCAGTCTTTGTTTGTCCCTGGCAGTGGCTCCCGCGTACCACACAGTGATGGAGGACGCGAGTACTGATTCGATGATGGCGGTGTATAACTGGATCATCAGCATGGTTGGCATGCAGAGCTTCCTCAGTTGATGTAGAAAGAACATCCTTTGCTGGGCCTTCCTGGTGAGGGTATTGATGGACACCTCCCACTTGAATTCATGGGTGATGGTGGACCCAAGGAAGCGAAAGGGGGTTCACGGTTGAAATCTGGTTGTTTGTCAGGGTTACGCTGGGCAGTGGAGCCGGTGTTCTCCTGACGTCTACAATCATCTCCACTGTCTGCTCGTTCAGCACCAGGTTGTTGTTTCTGCACCAGGATGCAAGGCGCTCCACCTCTCCTCTGTATGCAGACTCATCCCCTTCTGAGATAAAGCCAACGAGGGTGGTGTCATCCGCGAACTTGATCAGTTTCACCGTCTGGTGGTTTGAGGTGCAGCTGTTAGTGTAGAGGGAGAAGAGGAGAGGAGAGAGGAGCAGCCCTGGGGGGTTTGGGTGTCTGAGACTAAGTCCTGCACCAGTGTGACCGTAAGTTTATAGTAACGCCTCCCAGGAGTCTCATTTCTCTGCATGTGGAAAACAAATGTCTGCACAAACGATGAGGTTGCTTTTTAGGTCAGAGTTCTGCAACCTGTGGCTCTTAATAGTGTAGCAATCAATACATATTAATTATGACCAATAAGACGTGAGGATTCCATAGAAATATGAAATATCAACCCGATTGATCTTTGAATGTTTAATCAGAAGATTCTAGGGTTCTTTGCTTCTTCAGGGACCATAAACACACTTCGTATTCATTCAGAGTCAGTATATAGTTTATAAAATTACTTAAATTCTTTTTCCTAAACTAACAATTTATACATGAGTACATATGTACATATGAATAATGAGAGTGATGTGGTGGATGTGAGATGTTGTGATAGAAGCTAGATGTTGTACCATACTAGGGATGTGTATTTTTGAAATTCTGGCGATACGATACATATCACGATACAGGGGAGACGATACAATATATCACGATATATTGCGATACGTTCAGTCAGACGTTACAAGCAATTTTTTTTACTGGATTTATTATAAGAATGTTCAAGAAACAGTCCAAACCGTTACGTAACATGTTTAACATGAAGTATCTGAACCATGATGGAGGGATTTACATGTCAATGGTGGAAACAAAACCTGTTGCACACTGCTGCCAACTAGCGAGTGGCGACTGAATTGCACAAAACGAAAAGAAAATACACAAATGTTTGCATGTAAATTCTTTCAAGAATTAGATACACAGCTTTTGAATATCGATGTAATAATCGCAGGAAAAAATATCACAATATATTGCCATATCGATATTTCCGATACACGGCTTTTGAATATCGATATAATATTGCTGGAAAAAATATCACGATATATTGCCATATCGATATTTTCTTACATCCCTATACCATACCATACCAAGTTTATTTGTATAGCACATTTAAACACGGTATGAGAGCCGACCAAAGTGCTGAACAAAAACACATAAAAACAACAATCAAAAATAAAAACTAAATCCATTAAAATCGAGTAATTCAAATCGAAAAGAAAAGGAGAAAGAGAAGAAGTTAGACTGAATTAAAAGCCAAAGAATAAAAGTGAGTTTTAAACGAGACTTAAAAAGGGAAAGAGAGGAAGAGAATCTGATCAGGAGGGGCAAGTGGTTCCAGAGCTTCGGCGCACAAACTGAAAAGGTGCGCTCCCTGTGGGATTTACAGCAGGAGCTAGGGACATGTAGGAGGTTCTGGTCGGCTGATCGGAGGGATCTTGTAGGGACATAAGGGTGAATGAGCTCAGACAAGTAGCCAGGTGCTAAGTTATTGAGGGATTTAAACACAAAAACCAGGATCTTAAACTCTATCCGGAGATGGGTGGGGAACCAATGGAGATTTTCTAAAACCAGTGTGATGTGTTCTTGCTGCCTGGTGCCGGTCAAGAATCAAGCTGCTGCGTTCTGCACAAGCTGAAGGCGAGCAAGAGTGGAGGAGGAGATACCATACAGTACTGAGTTAGAGTAGTCGAGACGGGAAGTAGTGAAGGCACGGACAAAGACGACGCCTTTTTAAAATGGGCTTAACTTTAGAGAGACGCCTCAGGTGGTAAAAACAGGTCTTAACTACCTGGTTGACATGAATGTCCATTTTTAGTTTAGCATCCATCACAACCCCTAAGTTTGTGACATGGGTTTTCAGCCCACTTGTGATAAAAGGAAGGGTCAGTTGGGGACTTTGAGAAGTCTTAGGGTTGAAAATGATGGCCTCTGTCTTGGCATCGTTCAGCAAAAGAAAGTTTTCTGACAGCCAGCTCTTCACATCATTGCAGCATTCAACAAGAGGCTGTAAGGAGTCACCATAGCAACCGTTCTTTGTATCTGAGAAAGTTGTGAAATCTGGGTGTAAAAAGAATGTGTCGTTTGTTATAAACTAGAGATTTGTTTATTTATAAACAGCATCAGACGCAATCTGTCGTGCCAAGTCTACGCACCCTTGGTGTGGAGGTTCTCGTTCGATCCGGGTGTCGTGCGGGTCACTGCCGGTGGAGTGAACCTCTGATATCAGGAACCCGTAGATAGCACCAATAAGACCCGTCCAGTCTGAGATCCCTCTAGGTGAAGGTAGGAAACTGGAATTCTTTGCCTCTAAGTTTGATGTTTGCTTTGCTCTTAGGTTAGCCGGTTGTCTGTATCAGCCACAGAGTTGCAGAGTGGCTTTGACAGGAGGTCAAAGGAGAAGATGGTTTCAAAAGAGATGCTTCTTTCCCGATTTGGCCGAATCGGGGTCAGTTGGAAACTGAATTAATCGGGAAGTAAATCTTGTTTTATTAAGCTACTTTGTTATGATTTCTGGCGTATTCTGGCAAATCATAATGTGCCATGTCTGGAAGGCTTTACCAAAACATTCCTCAGAAAGCCACGCCTTCATGCAGATACAAAAATGTTTTTAACCTTAATATGTATCTTATTGTAATGTGTATGATTAACTTGTTAAATCAAACATATAGTGATTTGGGATATAAACGGATCATTGTAAGAATATTCAAATCAAATTAATTGATTTAAGCACAGGTTATTCAAACATTTGATTTAAACATCGTGTTCATTCATCACATATGATTATTTAACTTACAACTGTAACATCGTGGAGTCTTCACTTATTCAGAGTGAAGAATGTTGTCGTCTGGCATTCACACAGTGAGTGCAGGAACCTTGGGTGAGAATGTTGGTTTGAAGGTTTTGTCTTCATGGAAGGTCAACACGCGCTGAGCAGAACCTTCTGGATTTAGAAGGCCAAATAGAAAGTGGATTTATTTCTGGAGATGAAAGGTTGTCAAGTTGACCAATATATAGGAGAAATTTGACCCTTTTGGATGTTACAATAGCACTGACTAAAATGTATTAACAGATGTTTAAATATAGCTAAAAAAATAGCTTTAAAGAGCAAGTCACCCCCCAAATTAACTTTTTTTTTGCTTATGAAGTATATAAATGAGTGTCCAATAGTGCTGTAGACACATGTGGTCAATAATTTGGCACTTTAGTGCATCTTTGTTAAATTTAAATATTCTGCCTAAAACTGTCAGTGTTGTACCGTCTTCAGGTAAAAACTCTGCACTGCGTTTGAATTTAAATCTGCCATCACTACTGGCTAAGAGGTACACTATGATGTTAGCTGGTACATTATGACATCACAATGTACATGTGTATTTGTTAGCGGCTCCGCCCTCTCAGTCTGCCATGCAACACCTCCTTGTGGTGCGTTTTTCAAACAGGAAGTGGGAGTGCACTCTGGTAGGGGGTGACTTGCTCTTTAAGCAGCTTTGCAGGTTTTTTATGGAATACTTGCACAGAATTTCCATAACAGAATGACACCAAAAGCGCCCATAATATTATCTCTATTTATGATTATAATTATATGAATGTTTCATAAGACTCCAGCTCTTTTTGAAACGTTTTTCTGTTTATTTTAAAGCTTTATAATAAAATGTAGTTTTTATTTTATTTTATGATGACAAATCTCTTCAAGTATGTTTGCAGTAGGAAAGCAAGATTTCTGAAATAAAAAAGAGTCAGAATCCTGATTTTTGTCTTAGAATTTTGAGGGGGAAAAAGAACTAGAAGTTCCTCCAGAGATGAGACATGGTCTTTTTTTTTCTTAAAGTTCCTGTAACAGTTGCAGCACTAAGCAAGTTTTTTTCTGGTGGACTGAGAGGGACGACTGTAATGGTTGCAGCCGCCTGGTTTTGATGAATCTGTAGCAGGTTGGTTGAACAGGAGTGTGTGAGTGTGGCCAGATGGTGGCAGTGTTTCCACTAAAATGTGTTCCAGGAACTGCCCATTTGACTCAAGCAGGGACATTAGTGCACGCACGCACGCACACACACACACGCACGCACGCACGCACGCACAAGGAGGAGAATAAGAAAGAACCTGAAATTGACTCAAACTATGATGGAAACCCATTATACGTCATGTTTTATTTATTCTACATTAAAAAACTTCATTAGATGAATAAGTTAAATGAAAAACTGATTTAAATCTTCAACACCACTATAGCATGGGGTGTCATGCAGAGAAAAATAGTGTGAACGGTGAGTCAGTAACATCTAAATGTTAATTAGATAGATTAAATGTTATTTTTGGTAAAAACTTAGGAAGAAGGCTATTTAGAGAAGAGCTTGAGGAAGCAAACACTGTTGTGCTCTTGAAGTCGATGCACTGATTCTGTTTATAGTTATAATTTTAATGTTTTTAGTTATTATTTTAAGCATGTTTTATAAATAATGAGACATTTTACAGATACAGACATCTTTTGCTGACTTTCATATATAAATATGGACAAGACATTTACTTGAAATAAAGTTTTTTACACTTTTCACACGCTAACATCAGTTAAAGTGACAGTGTGTATTTTCCCTGGCGATGGGAGGCAGTACACATAAATCACTGCAAGCAAGAATTATTTTGTGTTCAAATAAGACCTTACCAACAGATGGCTGGTAGGGTCAAAAATCCCTGGGAGTGCAACCTCCAGCAAAATGACAAGCACATCAGATTTGCTTTCATCACTGGCAACAAGTGAAGAGGTAAATGTGTAAAGCAACAATGTTTATTAATGGTGAAAGTGTGTAACCATTTGTTACAAATCAGTAAATGCATTCTGTCCTCACAGAATTCCGTAGAAGGAAACATGGCATCCAGCGGGGGCAGCCATAGATATGTATATAAACACTGGCGAAAGCGGGAGTAGAGGGCGTAGCTAAACGGCGGCCATCTTACCTCAGACAACAGACCCCTCCACTCTCACTGGTAGCAGCTGAAAGGTGAGTGATCAGCTTGAACAAAACACTCTTAACTCGATGAAATATTAACGGATTTACAAGCGGGTTGCCTTGTTATAACCCATAGAACAGTGGTTCCCAACCTTTTTCCCAAGGGACCCCTGTTTTACCAGTAAAATTTTTGACGACCCCCTCCTATTCTCTCTTCCAGTACAAACATTATTAATAAATGATAAAATTGTTCAAGCACATTTTAATATGCTTTGATTCAATAGATAACAGTAATAGTAGGCTCCAGTACAGAACAAAGTCATTAACAAAACCAAACAGAGCATAATGTGCTTGACAGTTTGTATTACTTTTCTGAACACATTGTTTCTTGTAAACACTGATAAATCAATCATTCCTTTCAATAAATGTTTGACACATAAAAATACACTGAGCAAAATGTACTTAAATGTGTATATTACTGTTTATACTAGATTATTTACTGTAAACGCTGTGATTAATCAATCAGTCCTATCTTTAATGAACTTTTGACACTTGAAAATAAAACAGTGAGCTGAGCAAAATGTTCTTAAAAGTGTGTTACTTTGTCTCTACTAATTATTTCCTGTCTTAATTTCAGTAAACGTTTCACTCAAGAAAAAAATGTGAGCAAAATGTAGGCTATAAACAAGTAATAAATGAAGTTTTAACCCCTTAAAGTGGAGAGGTCCTGGCGACCCACTGAGAGGCTTTGGCGCCCCCTTGTGGGGGTCGGGACCCCCAGATTAGGAACCACTGCCTTAAGCCGGGCGTACACTGTGCGACTTTTTCACTTTTTTGAGCCGATTTTCCAGTCGTGCGAGAATCCACGAGATTGGGGCGAGTTTTGCGCCGAGCGGTCGTGTAGTGTACAGGGGGTTACGAGAGGCGATTAACACCACGTGACCAGCCGCCGATCAGCAGTCGTGAGGTCGCACGGACTTCTGGTGTGTTTAATATTTCGCTCGTCCCTCGTGAGGGTATCGCACTGTTGAAGCGGCGCTGCGAGCAGCTACGATCCAAAATGTATCAGAACCGCTCACGGCGCATGCGCTCGCAATCCTGCATCAACACCGCTCACCCGCTATTTCCCTAATAACACACGCTGTTCGTTTTTGTTTCTACATGTTTTTTTACTCACAAAGATTGTCAAGAAAGCGTGTTTGTCGTGTTCATGTCAAATTAAACTGATCACAAAACACAGATTTACTCTCTTTATTTCGTTTTCCTCATCCAACCCCCATAAATCCCTGTATGTCCTCCTGCTGCACTCCCGAAGGACAACAGGCAAAACAAGACAAAAAAGTCTGACGTGTTGTGTAAAAACTGCTATTTTTAGCACATTTTTAGGGCCGACGTGTTGCTACCAGACGTACAGTGTGAGCAGTCAGGTCGCATGGGAGAACTGGGTCATACAGTGTGAGCACACAACTCGTGAGATCTGCTCTGCGAGGAAGTCGTACAGTTTGAGCTGAAGCTGAACGCTGTGAGTGAAAAAGTCGCACAGTGTACGCCCAGCTTAAGAACACATGGGCTTGAGACAACATACTTGCACGTGTTGAAAGTTACGCCTTTGCTTTTGAAAGGGACTTAATTGTGAACCATGTGTCCCGCCTAGGCTATCAGCATGTTATTCAGGTTGAGACCACAATCGATATATTATGTGGTTCTACAAAACCAATAACGATTTCACGACAGCCCAATTGTTGTGTAAATGGCTGTTTGTGGATGTTCTTGTATTTATTAGCTGTTTAACTTGGATAGATAGATAGATAGATAGATAGATAGATAGATAGATAGATAGATAGATAGATAGATGATAGATAGATAGATAGATAGATAGATAGATAGATAGATAGATAGATAGATAGATAGATAGATAGATAGATAGATAGATAGATAGATAGATGATAGATAGATAGATAGATAGATAGATAGATAGATAGATAGATAGATAGATAGATAGATAGATAGATAGATAGATAGATAGATAGATAGATTGATAGATGATAGATAGATGATAGATGATAGATAGATAGATAGATAGATAGATAGATAGATAGATAGATAGATAGATAGATAGATAGATAGATAGATAGATAGATAGATAGATGATAGATAGATAGATAGATAGATAGATAGATAGATAGATAGATAGATAGATAGATAGATAGATAGATAGATAGATAGATAGATAGATAGATAGATAGATAGATAGATAGATAGATAGATGATAGATTGATAGATAGATGATAGATGATAGATAGATAGATAGATAGATAGATAGATAGATAGATAGATAGATAGATAGATAGATAGATAGATAGATAGATAGATAGATAGATAGATAGATAGATAGATAGATAGATAGATAGATAGATGATAGATAGATAGATAGATCTATATAATATAATAATAGGCTATGTATACTTTAAGTTTCTGTAGCTCACAATACATGTGTTATCTATGAAAGATTAAATGCTTTGTGGAGTGAAATAACAGGAATTTCGGTGCCAAACCCATCATATTTCATAGACACTTCTCTGGCGTTTATAACAAATCAAACCTTTTGAAAATCGGTTGAAAATTGAGCAAGTTAGAGTTATTTAAACAGTACATGCACCTTACACCCCAATGTCAAGAAAGGGGGCAGCTGTCTGAGGTAAGATGGCCGCCACGTTGCTACGTTGCATCCCATTGGCGAACAGCGGGGATGAGTCATCTACTGTTTATATACATATCTATGCGGGCAGCAGCCAAGCAGGGAGGCCCAGACTACCCCTCCCGAGCGTCTTGGGCTAGCTCCTCCAGGGAATCCCAAAGCATTCCCTGGCCGTACGAGAGAGATAGTCCATCCAATATGTCCTGGGTCTCCCTTTAGGTCTTCTCCTGCTTGGACGTGCCCAAAAAACCTCACCAGGGAGGTGTCCAGGAGGTATCTTAACCAGATGCCTGAGCCATTTCAACTGGCTCCTCTCCATGGGCGTCGCACCTGTGGGGGACGTGGAACTCACTCCCTCCTGACCTCTGTAACATTGACTCCCTCACTCTCTTTAAAAGCAGACTCAAAACCCACCTGTTCCGTCTAGCCTTCCAATAATTACTCTCTTTGCTCCAATCTGGCTGTTTTATGCTCTTCCATCTTTTATTGTTGTGTATTTTATCTCTGTCTGTAAAGTGTCCTTGAGTGTTTAGAGAGGCGCTGTTGAAATAAAATGTATTATTATTATTTTCTTATTGAGATCGTTCAGCACCCACACTTTTCCAGCCGTTTTGCTCACCTCCACACCAGTCTGGTTTCTCTACGTCACACTCACTCTGTTGGCCTCATCTCCTTCTTCCCCTCCTTCTCCTGTTTCTCCTTGAAACCCGACATCCGCTGTCGGGTTTCAAGGAGAAACAGGAGGGGGAGGGAAGAACTCGACGGGAGGGATGAGCTGTCGAGCTCTTCCATCCCTCCCTCTCCTACTGCTCTAACACAACCGGCTTTCAATCAATCGATTTGCATCCTGCCATAAATCCCGCCTGTTTGGTCATTGTCCAACATTCGGCTTGTTGTTAACATTCAGTGACAAATAAAGTTTGTTGAAACCCGAGTACACCTGTGCGCTGGTGGACTGGGCTGGAACTACAGTTTATTCAGGAGAGTTTCTACCGGACCCCGCCGTTGGATAATTGAAGCCGTTCAGGTTAGTTAGGAAACCTCTGAGCCAATAGAATCGCTTGTTTTAGATTTTTTTGGCTAGTTTTTGGGGATTTGGTGTCGGATGGATGCAAGCTAAAACAGCCACGAATCAGCTTTGTGTGATGTTGTGAAGATGGATTACACAAAGGGATTGGGTTGTTTTTACCATAACATGGATTATGGTCATGAATCAACAAAGGTAAGACTGAATTTACGCTTTTCACGTCATGAAATGAGCTGTGGTTTGTTAGCTGCTGGCTCTGTGAATTTTGCACGTAGAGTGCATAAATACTGTTGGAAAGAGAAGAGCCTGGGCTTTAATTTAAACGGCGGATTCTGTGGATAGGATATTGGATTGTCGCTACTGTGTGTTTTCCTCTAAATGTGTATTTAGTGTCTTTTTACGTCCTTTTGATTTAACAGCTTCTTGTTGAAATTGGGTGTTGTTGATGGAGAAAACTTGGGTTCTGTTGTTTGGAAGACGAGTTCTTCCCGTTCTGCATGTGTGCCGTTTATACATTGGTGAATATTAAGCATGTTTTTGGAAGGACTTTGTTAATGTGAATTATGCGCTGACCCGTTACTGGATTGAGGTTGAGTTTCAATTTACAGCTCATGACATTCACAGACAGCATCCCCCTCACTTTTGAAAAGCTTGCAGCGCGCCTACTCCTCTCATTATGGAGAAGCAGCAGGTCTACTACGAGCCCCTCCCGCATGACTGAACTTCTCAGCCTATCTTTAAGTGAGAGCCCGACCACCCAACAGAAAAAAATCATTTTGGCCACTTGTATCCGCACTCTCATTCCTTTGGTCACTACCCAAATCTTGTGACAATAGGGTGAGGGTAGGAATGTAGATAAACCAGTAAATAGACAACAACAGACCGGTACAATGCCCACATCATTGCAGACGCAGCACAAATCTCCTGGTGACCTATGAATCTAGACCAACCGTAGTAGTAGTGAAAATGTTTGCTCTGCATATATCGGATGTCTTGCCAGGCTATTGATCTCCATCTACTTCCATTGTCCCTGAAAACAAGACCCAGAGATACTTAAACCCCTCCACTTGGGGCAGGACAACATTCCTGGCCTTTCTCTGACTCAAGACCATGGCCAGAAAAAGTTTTCTTCATTTAATCAATCAATCAATCAATCAATCAATCAAAGCTTTATTTATATAGCGCCTTCCGCAACCCTGTCAGGAAGCCCAAAGCGCTGAACATGGTACAGTTGTAAGTAATTATATTGAATAAATCAACAATAAAAGAAATTCAAATTACAAAATACAAATTACAAAATACAAAATGGAAATTACAAGATAGAAGAAACATTCCGGTAAAATACAAATGTGTGAAACACATTTGGATTGAGTGGATGGATTGAGTGTACCAATGAAAACTGTGGAATGGATTCAACATAATAGAGGGCCATAATCAAACATGTTCTGGAAACGCCAAGCGGAGGAGGTGTGTTTTTAGGTGATTCTTAAAGACTGGCAGAGAAGGGGACAGCCTAACTGAGGGTGGCAACTGGTTCCAGAGTGACGGTGCTAGGACTGAGAAAGCCCGGTCCCCACGGGTACGACACCTAGACCGAGGGACAGCGAGCAGGCCTTGGTCAGAGGAGCGCAGAGCGCGTGATGGGGAATGTCTGTTCAGGAGAGCGGCCAGATAGGGGGGACCACCACCCTGGAAGAAGTGATAAACAAAGACGAGTATTTTGAATTGTGAGCGATAGCAAATCGGAAGCCAGTGCAGGGAGGTCAGAACTGGGCTAATGTGGTCCCGTTTCCTGGTCCCAGTCAGGAACCTGGCAGCGCTGTTCTGCACAACCTGTAGGCGACGCAGTGATGACTGACACAACCCTGCATAGAGAGAGCTGCAGTAATCAAGCCGAGAAATAACAAAGGCATGCAGTACCCGCTCTAGGTGGGTCCCATTTAGCATAAATTAAGTTTAAACAGTTAGTTTGTGAATGACATGAAAATCAGAAAAAACACAGGAGAATTTTTCATTTAATTCAGACTAAAAACAATCTATAAACTAGGTGCAAAAGTCATGATGGATGTTTATGTTCATCTGCATCCTACAGTAGAAGATACGTGCCTGTTGCACATCATTAATACCAAGCATTGATAACTGGTGTGTTTATTTAGAGCCTTTAAAACATTTAATGCACATTTATTTATTGTCCTGCTTTGAATACCAACCGGCTCGGCTTCAGTAAACGGGGCTGAGCTCATTTAGCTAATGGACTGAGCTGGATCTTATCCCAACCCTCTGCCGCGGCTGCTCCAGAGCTGCACCTCATTTATAATTAACCGAGGAGGTGAACATCTCCAACAGGCTGTCGTACAAATCACCCATGCTATCTGATGCTTCCCTATTGTCAAACGGAAGTGACAGAGAGCTGTTGTGACAGCCGTGGAGCTAACATCACACCAGCTGAGAGACAGGAAAGAAATTGATCGCGACTTGTTTTTCTGTTATTTTCTATTTTCTGTTGACAGAAATGAATCATTTTCAGCTCAAGTTTAGGATTTCCACAAAGTATTTACAGTTTTTTTCTCCACAGGTTACAGAACTAATTAATTAATAATCATTATATATTTATTATATAATTATTATAAGGTGCTCTGACCATCTGCCATGATGATCAGAAATGCAGAAAGATCGTTTCTCCAACATAATACATCAAAATAAATATTAAAGAGCAAAACCTATTCATATTTTTTATGTTCACACTAAGAAATTATAAATTAAAGTAATATTTTTTAGTATTTTTGATTCATTCATTAATTTTTGTCCCCTGCACTTTTTACCATCCGAAAACAATATTACACTTTATTAAAGAGTAAGTCATCCCCAAATGTACTTTCTTTTGCTGATAAACTGTATAAACGAGTGTCTAATCGTGCTGTAGACACATGTAGTCAATAATTTGGCAATTTAGTGCATCTCAGTTAAAATTTAAATATTCTGCCTAAATCCTTCAGTGTTGTGCCGTCTTCAGGTAAAAACTCTGCACTGCATCTGAATTGAATCTGCCATCGCTATTGGCTAAGAGGTGCACTATGATGTTAGCGGGTACATTATGATGTCACAATGCCGTGTTTTGTGTGTGTGTGTGTGTGTGTGTGTGTGTGTGTGTGTGTGTGTGTGTTAGCAGCTCCGCCCTCTCACTCTGCCAGGAAACAGCATGTGTTGCATTTTTCAAACAGGAAGTGAGAGTGGCGTAGATTCTGGTAGGGGGTGACTTGCTCTTTGAATAGACACTGGTTGAAGCTTGTTTCCCATTAGAACCGTCCATAAGCTCATCTATTGGCTCTGCTGATACTTGCTGATGTGTGATTGGCCGTTCCTGCCACCTGGGTACTTGACAGTCATGCATTCCTGACATCGCATAAAAGACCCTCTTGGCTGTAGTTTTATACATATTTTTTGTAAATGTGCCCCCCCCCCCCCCCCCCCCCCCACTTCTAAAGTAAAAACTACGTCCATGCTGACTGGTGAACTGGGATTTGTTTGGCAGGACGATCCAACATGGTGTAGAGAGGACTTCTGCTGCAGCTCATCCATTCACAGCCCTCCACAGTTTACTCTGATCACACATGTGAATGAGCGGAGAGAGGAGGAGGAGGAGGAGAAGGAGGAGGAGATGTGACACACAAACTCTCCAGCTGTCTGCGCCCTTCACACACCAGCTGACTCCTCTCCTCGGAGGACTCAGCCGGACCGGTGGCTGGCTGACTGCAGATCAGCGTTGATCGTGTCTGCAGCTATGACGAACAGGATGAGGCGGACCTGATGACTGCTTAAGACTCCTAATGACACCGACCAGAGGTAAGGAGCAAGAGGAGCAGCACGAGGGCGGGACACTGATCCTCTGCTGCCGGGACAGATGCAGTCTGACGGCGCAGGGGCTTTGTGATGGGTCGCTGATCAGGATCACCTCTTAGATCTGTTTATTAGATGAATGGAGCTTTGTGTGTTGGTGACATTTCAGCAGCCTGCAGGACCTCTAGGCTGCCTGGCTCCTCCGCTGCACCGGAGCTGCAGAGCTGTCGTGCATGAGCACTTCTGCTGTTTCACTCTGCATCATTAAGGGGCTGACAGGGATTGGAATTCAAATTATAATAAAGGTCTTTAGACCTAAGCTCAACCATTTATAAGCACTGAACTCCAAAGCTACCTTCTCTCAACTCTGAAATTTAATGATAAACCCAAATCTCCAGAGTAAAATCTTTCTTCAGATCTGGAAAGCAGTTTTTGCTCCAAGCCCGTGGAACCAGAATCTGAAACAATCACTCAGCAGAAGCAAGATGCTGGTCTTGATGAGACTATGGGGTTGTTTAGAAGCTAAAGGAGTCCCACAAGGCTCAATTTTAGGTCCAGTTTTGTTCTTAGTTTTTAGCAAGGACAAACGCACACATATGACACTATATTCTATCAAGATGGCCCAACTTTGAGCCCAGCTGTTGAGGAGCATCACACTGCCTTTCACAGTATAGCCTAAAGTTGGTGCTGAAATCAATAAAGACAAACTGATGGTGTTTCTCAGAACCCATTCCCAGATCTAAGATAAAACTGCCATTTCTACCCCATACAGAGAGAGTTTCATCCACATACATTTGGGTTTATGCCTGGATGGGTTGAACTAGCCTTTAAGGCAGAAACCTGGAGTTTATTCATCCACTGGCGCCATCTAGAGGCTGAAAAAAGGTATTGCACCTTCATCCGTTCTCAACAGCTCTGTATTTACGGACAAAAGCCACGCCTCCCGTGCATGAAAGCGCACCACTAGCCAGCCAACAGAGCTAAAACATGTTTTACAATCTTTACTCTCATGTTCACGCTCCGTCTGTACAGAAGCGAGCGCTTTTTGCCTTTTGGCTAATGCCGAGCAGCGGTCAACTCAAATTACGTGGGGCTCTAACAGACAAGAAACGGGATTAGCAACAAAAAAAAGCCCTACGATATATCACAGAACAGAGTAAGACATTCACTTTTATTAAAAATCATACATAATTCCTGAAAGGGGGAAACTGCACTTATCAAATTAAGTCAAGTTTGACATTGTCAGTTACAAATGAAGTGTTTCCATGTTTACATGCACGCTGCCTCCTGCACATACTTAAATTTTGCTACATTTCACATCATCTCGACCAGGCGTCCCTTCCAAAAGAGAAGGCCTTTTCTTGTTGGATAAAAATCAGAAACTGAACTAAAACGTTGATGATTCATGTTGTGTCCTCAGAGTTTCAGGACTCCACTGTGGACACCACCTACAGCATCCTGAGGTCTATAATCTCACCATGATGGGAGCCTTAACCTGCACCGTGGCTTCAGCAGCTTCGGGAAGAAGCTTCATCGTAGTTCTGCATCTGACTCTATTGTTAGTAGCAGTGAGGAGCCAGAGGCAGTTGAAACGATCCGCTCTGGACTGCACCAGGAATTGTGTGTGTGCCAGTAACATCATCAGCTGCTCCGATGGGAATCTAATCCAAGTCCCTGCGCCTCTTCCACAGCACACAGCCGTCCTGGACCTCAGCTTTAACTCCATCACTCAGCTTCGTGCAGGTTGGACCACTGTTGACCTCAGCAGTCTGCAGAGCCTGATCCTCAGTAACAATGGCCTCACTTTCCTCTCCACCGAGGCATTTATTCATGTGACAAAGCTTCGTTACCTGGACCTTTCCTTCAACGGCCTTCGTCAGCTGGATGAGTTGACGTTTGAGCCGCTGGAGCACCTCGAGGTGCTGCTGCTTCTGAAAAACAACATCTCCCAGATTGATCGCTCTGCCTTTTCCAGCCTCAGCTCTCTGCAGAAGCTCTACATGAGCAACAATCTGATCTCTCGCTTCCCCGTGGAGGTGTTGAAGGAGCGCAGCAGACTGGAAACGTTTCAACTGCTTGACGTTTCCTCCAATAGGATCAAAACCCTGCCGCTGAAGGAGCTCCAGGCTCTGCGTGCCTGGACCAATAAAGGCGTGTACTTCCACAGCAACCCCCTGACCTGCAGCTGTGCCTTGTATGACCTGCTGGCACAGTGGCAAATCAAGGAGCTCAACTCTGTCGTCCACTTTAATGGCAGCCACACATGTGTGGTTCCAGGTGGTCCACAGAAACAAACAATGCCCATCCTGGACCTGGACAAGGCCTACCTGAACTGCACCGAGGTGAAGGCCCTTAAAGAGGAGGCCTATCTGCACCAGTTCTTGCTGCTTGACTGTGACACCAGACTGAAGAGCATGGTGAAAAGGTGGGTGCTGCCAGAAAACGCTTCACCGTCTTTAGCTAATAAGACTGTGGTGGTCAGTGAGGACTATCTCCGCATCGGACCTCTGAAGGCGGAGGACTCGGGCGTGTACACCTGCTACGCCACAGGTGACTCCCTGAATGAGACGCTCCACATAACTGTGGTGGTGTTCAACTACACCATGCGTGGAGGGCTGGAGAGTCTAAAAACAGCCTACACCACCCTTGTAGCATGCTTGATCAGCTTAGTTATGGTCCTTGTCTACCTCTACGTCGCACCCTGCTGCTGCTCCTACTGCCCGGATCAGGACACGGAGAAAGATGGCGACCCCAGAGGGAGCCTCCACTCCTCCACCGTCAGCCTCACTCAGGGAGAGGAGGAGACGGAGCAGCAGAGGGCGGAGGGCATCCCTTACATTCATACAGCCCTGCTGGAGCATAAGGGTCAGCTGGAGCAGAACGGGAGGCTGAATCCAATAGGCGAGGAGGACGAGGAGTGGCAGGACAACAGGAAGAGACGGAGGTCTGATGCAGAGTCCATCAGCTCTGTTTACTCCGATACGCCCATGGTGATTTAAGAGCAGCAGCAAAAACCTTATGCTGTGAACAAATTGAAGTTATTAAAGAAACCTATGGCTCTCTTAGTGTTAGCACTACAGCAAGAGGAGATAAATAGCTTCATAAATATCTAAAATGGTGGCTCTAATAGGGCTTTTATCTTTTTTCGTCCGTTTCCGATGAAGCTACTTAAAAATGCTTTTAGCACCACAAAGAAGTGCTGAGTATTGAGAGTCAAACCACAGAAAAACGCATTTAATTAGATTCTTTGGTGTCATTTAGTAATGATTGAAACTGGAGTTTGATGGGAAGGATCAGGATGCTGAGGAGACTAACACAAACGTCACAGATGCTGGACTGAATCTGCACCCATTTATGCAAAACTCAAATGGAAGATGTTCCAATGTTTATGCAGAACCTTTATATCTTGTTTGCCACGAGAAATAATGCTGTGATGTAACTCTTATGCAACTTAATCAATGTCATGTTTGTTACAGAGTGTGTGTGTTCTAAGTGTTAGTTTCAGTACCGATGTCGGTGCTGTTGCCTTTTTGCAGGAGTTATAATTAACTGTTGGAGCTATTTTAGCATCATTTTGCACAATAATTGCAGAACTGTTAATTGACACTAGAGTGCTTTTAATTATTTTATTTTAGATCATTTTTATACCAAACGAGCTTTGTTTATAGAACATCCACACAACCAAAGTGCTCAAGCCCTGTATTTAAAATAATGAAGAAAAAAAACCACTTATATATATATATATATATATATATATATATATATATATATATATATATATATCCATCCATTTTCTGAACCCGCTTGTCCATGTAGGGTTGCGGGAGGGGGGCTGGTGCCTATCTCCAGCGGTCAACGGGCAATCAGGCGGGGTACACCCTGGACAGAGTGACAGTCCATCGCAGGGCAACACAGAGACGCACAGGACAAACAATCACACACACACACACACACACACTCACACCTAAGGACAATTTAGACAGACCAATTAACCTAACAGTCATGTTTTTGGACGGTGGGAGGAAGCCGGAGTTCCCGGAGAGAACCCACGCATGCACAGGGAGAACATGCAAACTCCATGCAGAAAGATCCCAGGCCGGGAAGCGAACCCAGGACCTTCTCGCTGCAAGGCAACAGCTCTAACCACTGAGCCACTGCGCAGCCCTGTACATATATATATATATATATATATATATATATATATATATATATATATATATATATATATATATATGTACAGAGTGTGTGTATATATATATATATATACACATTTCTGTGAAATCAAACTGTCCACTTGGGAAGCAACAGTCAAGAAGTAAAACTTAAAAATAAATGGAAAATAGTTTAAAATGAAAAAATAAAGACTAATTATAAATATATATTTTTAGAATACTTTACTTGTTGTTTTTGAAAATGATCAGTCACTGAGTTTTTCATGCAGGCTGAACATGAAAAAAATCTCCTACACCGATCTCCTGCATTAGCTTCTGATAGAAACTCTGGGATTAGAAAAGCCTGACAGATCTACATCACCCTTAACATTCATGGGCTCAACCATCTTGGCTCACAACAGGAAAGGCTGTTATTGGTTTAACATCCAGGGAACAGCAGAAAACATCTTGACAAATGGAAGCTAGTCACAGCAGAAGTCCTCCGGGCTTGTGTTATTTGATAAAACATCAACGCTGCAGAGCAAACGGAGTCAGTGGTAGAGTCTTGTTGCTGTTGGCCAATCAGAGGCGAGATGTCCAAACGTCCAAATCAGGAGACAATACTCAAAATCCTGTCGTCTGAAGCTACTTTCTCCTCCGGTAAAATACTTCGAGCTAAAACAGACGCACCGGAGCTTTTTTCCCCAGAGTACGACTTACCAGGCATTAATTCCTACATCCGCTTGTTATGCTAGTTCCTTCAATTGCCTCCACACATCCTCTGTAATCCCAGTCTAGCTGAACAAATATTCAAGATCCAGTCCCAACACTTTAACCAGCCTTTCCACTGCGGTTATTCCACCTCGCCAACAGGTTTTTGTCTAATCTGGCTTTGTTATTTCTCAACATTTAGCAGTTTCTTCTTATTACCAAGCGGGAAAACGAAGACGCACCTGCTGATGTTTGCTGAAAATAAGCAGTGATGATATACTTTATTTGTTAGACATAAAATAATTTCTGAAAAAGAAATTGACTGCATATATCCCTGATCTGTGGCTGTTCTCTACTGATGCTTACTATGATAAAATATATACTGACATCTGCAAATTTATCCTGAAATATTTATTCCTTCATGAGAAATTGCTAACAAAACCACACGGAAGCCATTATTCTGACTGTAAAAACTGTGAGTAGCTTAAGTGAAGCCTCATTTTCTCTTCTAAATGCACTTTGTGTGTGTTCACTGTGAGTTTCAGATGGATAACATACTGTAAATGCACATCATACCACGCTAGATGGTTTAAAGCGGCCTGGAAACATATGGGGGGAAACAACTGGGAGCAAGGACCATTTACTGAATGCTTTGGGGCTTCAGAGCCCAGCCTTGCTGCACAAATCATCCACTCCAGCCAACCAGGAGGCTCATAAACACGGCCAGAAATAGCTCGAGAAGCAGCCAGCAAGGCTGAGAAAATACATACCCACGGAGCTGATGTCTGGTTGTTAGTTACTGTCCTAAAAAATCAACACTGAAACAAACCAGGGGCTTGATCATTAATGTACTTTGGTGTTAAAACGATCGTGTCTGCAGGAGCCTAGGCTCTGGAGATGTTTGGAACACTGTCCAATAAAAAATCTGACACACCTACATGTATTTTATTTACTGTCCCATGACCCCTAACGATTGACATCTACATGTCAAAAGTGTTGCTCATCCACTCATCAGGAGTTTTATTGTGACATCTAACTACTTTACAAGGTGACCCGTTTGCTGCCAAAATAGCCTTGACCCATCAAAACCCTCTGATGGTCTGTTGTTGTCTCTGTCACCCAGCCACAGACTCTCTGATCCCCGTGAGTAGCCTCTATGCGCCAAGCTCGTTTGTCCTGCACGTCCTACAAATCCCCCGACTGGAATGGGTTCCAGAGAATTTGGAGGCCGAGCTAAAACCTTGAGCGTACCGAACCTCTTAACACATTCCTAAACGGTGAGTGTCAAGAGTGCATCATCATGCCAGTGGTACTCATTGAGGAACACAGTTGACTTGGTGAGCTTGGTGAGCAGGAGCATGTAGGCGCCATGTTTCAGAGTTAACACGTGCAATGACAGAAGTACCCAAGGGTTCTTCTGCAGGATGGTTTCACATTTCCTCCACCAGAAATGTCTTTTTCAGATAAAAGCCCACCTCAGGATTTCTACTAGCATTGCTTTTCTGGAACCTGAGCTATTTTCATCCTCCAGGATCGAACAACACGTCCTGAGCTCTGCTCCCATGTGCATACGTTAGCCTTGACCACCTATCATCCCATTTGTGGTTTATTGATTTTCCTTGACTGGACAACCTTTGACGTGTCTTTAGTCAGATCAGGAGCATCCCACTAGGGCTGTGGGGGTAGGAATGTTATGACCTGATGGGTGGCACAGGTTTATCACTCAAACTCCATGTTTTTCTATTTTCTTCTGCTTCAAACACACCAATTACCAAAAGTATAAAAAAGTACAAGATGTTTCCATATTCCGAGAGGCAGCCAAGAGACAGAGTTCCTCCAGCGCGTCCTGGGTCTTCCTTGTGTGTCCTCCCAGTAAGGAGGGGTAGGAGGGGTCCAGGAGGCATCCTAACTAGATGCCTGAGCCACCTCAACTGGCTCCACTCAATGTGGAAGAGCAGCAGGTCTACTCCGAGCCCCTCCTGGATGATCGAGCTTCTCACCCTATCTCTAAGGGAGAGCCCAGCCACCCTGCGGGAGCTTGTGCCCGGTCATGAGTATTTCGGTCACTATCTAAACCTCATGACCATAGATGAGGGGACCGGTAAATCGAGAGCTGAGCCGTAAAGCGAATCTCTCATAATAATTGTGACAACCGCATCACCACTTTCAAATGTTAATTATGGCCTTCGCTTCAGCAGAGCTTTGTTTTGATAGGAATCTGTTTCCATCTTTGTTTTTGTGTTTGGTGATCTGATGTCACCGTCATTATAAAAACTGTTCCTGTTCGGTTTAACCAGACCCCGATCGCCGTGCCGTCTCCAGTTTCTGTGTTACATTAATGACACACACACTTGTTTACTCGAGAGTGAAATAGGAGACCTCACAGAGGGCTGGAGCAGAAACGTCTGCTTCTGTTCCTAGAGCCAGCAGGCTTATGGAAACATGGCCTGTTGCTGGATAGATGTCCTTTTTTGGACCGATCTGACGATCCTGCCTCTTCTGGAAGTAAATAACTACATTATTTATTTAACTATTTATTCCCAAATATGTTTATTTATTGTCAGTTTGATATCCTCGTACATTTATTTTCCAAACTGTATTTTGCATTTGCTTATTTAGTTTTATTTCCTTAGCTGCTTGTCGACTTCCTCACGGTCGGTCCTCCGTCTGGGCTTCAGTCGACGAAACAATTCAACAAGAGACTGTAAATGATTTAAAAAGTTAACAATTATTATAGGAGTCATAAGGAGGCTAATGGAAGATGTGTTTTTTTTTTAGAATTAGAAGAACAGCAGCAGCTTGAGGAGGACCTCGGAGCTACACTCATCCCAGATGGAGCTGGTGTGATCCAGCGCCTGCCAGTGATGAATGGTTTTAAGGTAGATGACTCATCCTCTCCTCAGACCCCTCCCAGGAGAATAACGGGAGTGGTGAAGTGTTCTGCATCAACAAGCAGCTCTCTGCCACCTAGTGGACACCTGATCAGACACGCCAAGGACAAAATCCTCCTCCGAAATCCCCGGATCTCATTTTCATGATGCAAATGTGACTCACAGGGGTGAGAGGCAGCGGTCGCATGAGCGTACGTGTTGTTAAAGGGTCTGAAAATAAAAGGTCTGTTTTTTGTGCTCAGCTGATTCTCCACCTGATCTGATTAGCCAGGACCCAGAGTCCTCCTGAATGAGTGCAGAAGGACCCTTAAAGACAAACGCAGGGCAACAAGACTGAAAGAACTCAAAGCATATATATAGATATAGATATGTAGACTCCTCTTGTAGATGCTGAAACTGTTGTTTATAATGATTTCACAGAGATAACGCGTTCGTCTACAAACCCATTCACTCAACAGAAGTAAGGGAATGAATGGTTTCTAACTGGAGACTCTGCTGGTGTTTTATTGGTGCATGATGGACTTTAATCTCAAGTTAAATCTCATCTAGTCACTGACCTGAAGCAAAATGAAATATCAAACCAACCCAACAGGCAAGACTGAGTGTTGCTGCTGCTTATTTTCCTAATTTTAATCAACTTTTATTTGTTTCATTTTAGTCAAAAGTGACAGAGGGGAGAAAAGTGAATGTGTATGAAACAAAGCTGAGATTTCTACGGCTTTTCTGAGTGTAATTCATATGAATCTCCAGTCTCTTGTATGTAACACGGATTTGTTTTGAAAACAGAGACCTAATAAACTCACCATGAAATAAACGTCTCATATTTTGCTCTTTTTTATTAACATAATGAAATAACTATCTTCAGCTTTTTTACATATTCATTTTATTTATGTATTTTGGTAGTATTTTATTGTTTTAATTTTAATTGCAACATTTAGATTTCCCACTGGGATCAATAAAGTAATTTTAAATCTAAATTGAATTAATATTTACCATCTAATCGTTACCAGAAAATGAGCATAACTACATTTTGTTTTTAATCATTTCCTTTTTTTTAATAAAACTGGTGCATTAGAATAAAAAAGACAACACCAGCTTGTTTTTAAACAAAAATATTTATTATTCAAACTCAAATCTGATTCCATTTACAAGTCAGGTTTAAATAAAGTGAAATTTTGGAACAGACCTCAGTTGTACTCACCTGTTCAGCTCACGCTGTTATTTCTGGACCACTGGTTCTACTGACGAGTCTTTTCACCTGGTGGAGGAACAACCTGAAACATCTGGACCATGACTTTATCTGAACGGGATCTAAACACACAACCGCAACAGAACTGGTTCCCTGAGATCCTTGACCCATGTGACCCAGCTACATACCTGCTGTTGTCATTGGCGACAGCCTAGGTGGTGATCCGTCTTCCTGCCATCGTGACCTCTGATGACTGCTCAGTTCATGGAGAACCCTCGCTCTGCCGGGCAGAGACAAGCAATAAAAACAGTTCATGTTTAGAAACACACCCAGCTGTCAGTTTATTACAAATGACTTTGGCTGCCATCTTTGGACTTCGTAAAAGAACAATAAAAAAGCTGAAAGTCCAGAGCTGATGTAGCTCTGTGAGCGGCCATCCCAACACCACATGTTCATGGAATCATTTACCTAAATGATTAAAGCTGATCATCAGATTTAAACCATTTCCTTTTGACAGGTGGTAACCCTGATTATGATGCGTTCCAGCTTCTCATTGATGTATTTATGTTTTTTCCTCTACAGCTGGCTTCTTGGTGAGAGAACTACGGACTGTGCTTTTGAATATCTGTGATGATCCAGCTTAGTGGCCTAGTGGTAGAGTGTCCGCCCTGAGACTGGGCGATCGGGGTTCAAAACTGGTCCTACCAAAGACTTTAACAATGGGACCCAATGCCTCCCCGCTTGACATTCAGCATTAACAGGTTGGATTGGGGGGGTTCAACCACCAAATAGTTCCCGAGCGCAGCCATGGCTGCAGCTCACCGCGGGGGACGGGTCAAATGTGGAGATGAATTTCACCCATGTGTGTGATGACTAATGGGACTTTAACTTTAACCACACCTGAGATCACTGGATGGAGGCTTAAAGAGCAAGTCAACCCCCACCAGATTCTTACTCAACTCCCACTTCCTGTTTGAAAAATGCAATAAATGCTGTTGCTTAGCAGACCGAGAGGGCGGAGCTGCTAACAAATACACACACAGGCTCACGACAGCATTGTGACATCATAATGTACCAGTTTACATCATAGCATACCTCTTAGCCAATAGCGGTGGCAGATTTAAATTCAAATACAGTGCAGAATTTACCTGGCGATGGCACAACACTGACAGTTTTAGGCAGAATATTTAAATTTTAACTAAGATATACTGAAGTGCCAAATTATTGACGACACGTGTCTGCAGCACCATTAGACACTCGTTTATTTAGTTTATCAGCAAAAAAGTTTATTTGGGGGTGACTTGCTCTTTAAATCAGAGAAGACCAACAAAATACTGGGATCTAAAATGTAATGTTAATTTTAAATGGTCTGTTTTATTAGTCCTACTGATAACAGTAATAGTGGTAACAGATATTAGTATTTTCATTGGCCTTATTATACGTCAGCAAATTCCAAATACAAATATTAATTCAGCTTTTTACACATTGTAAATTTTATACATAATAAATTCCCAACTCACCCTGCATGGGGGGTCCCATCCTCCCAAGGTCAGGTGTGTGTGTGTGTGTGTATATATATATATATATATACATACTATTTTTATGATTCTGTGTAATCTCCTAAAGCATCTGAGTGTTGTTATGGCAACCAGTGTTTATTTACCAAAGATGAAGGAATGTGTGCTGCTGTTGAAAATCATTTGTTTAATGTTTCTGCTTCTTTTTATAAACTGGGAAGTTTGTAGTTTACAAATTTACTGAAATCTAAAACTATAATGAAACTTGGCTCCCAAATCAAGTGGCCATTAAAGAAATTGTGACCCAAAGCTTTCCTGACTGGATACATCAAATTCAAGACGTTTTACTGATTTAACATAATTTTTAACTCTTCTAACTCTATATCGATCATTTCATTACGCTGTGATATCTGGAGACCACAGCACTGCGGTGAATTTGGATCAGATATTAGTTTACAAGTTACGTAATTTTATTTTGAAAGAATGTTTGTTTACACTCCACAAACCCGATGATGCAGATAAAAGTAAGCCTAAGGCTGAATGCTTTTTACATGATTTGGTTTTCTAGCATCACGTTCAAAACAAAAAGTGACATCACCATTAGAGTTTAACCGGGCAGCTTCTAAGCAGATTACCAAACCCAGCTGTGGGTCTGAAGTCATCTGAATTCGTTACCTGCGGAGCTGCATGCACACAGCCAGAGGACTCGAGGCCGTCCCGTCCCGTCCCTCAGCTCCAGGAACACACGAGACAGGTCCGCCGTCTCAGGCGGACACTTGCAGCCCTTCTGCTCATCTGTGGATGCAGGGCGGGGATCCAGCAGCAGAATCTCCCAGCACCGCGCTCGTCGCCTCGCTTCAGGCGTTTGAAACCACATTAAACCAGCTAAAGCTTGACCTCTACAGGTCGTCTCTCCTCTGATGCTGTAGAGACGCCGTCTCCCATGGGCTGAAGACACGTCTTTCCCTAACAGCGGTCTTCTTCACAACTCCAATGATAGCTTTAGCAATTACACAACAAAATCCCTGCTCCTTCTCAAAGCGGCTGCAGATCCTGAACCAATACGTTTTTGCACCAATGTGCAGCCGGAGTCAGGCGGGGGTGAAAAAGGAAGAGCAAGGTCATCTAATGCTGCTGTGAATCCGCAGATGAAGGTGACTTCTGGCAGCTGGAGAGGTGTGCTCTCTTAGGCGTTGGTTCTCAGCCACACCTCCAGTCGCCAAGGTGACTGAGGTATGAAGTCAAACGGCGACTCTAGACTTGCTGAAAACACTGCATCTCAATAAGAGGAATGCAGGTGGTCTGAACGCTCCTCACAGAGGTCATTCAACATGGAGAAACCACGAAAACACAGACAAGAGAAGCTTCTCCTTCCTCTCCTCGGCTGCTGCTGTCAAAGGGAAAGCCTCTCCAAGTTTGATAAAACATTCCAAGAACAGAACAGGTCACAAAAGTTGTCTTCCGAGGCACTCGTGTTTCCCACGAAAGAGCAAATTTATTAAGACAAGAAGTTTGCGGTGCATGCTGCACTCTGCGTTTGTCTGACAGTTATCTATATATACTTCTTAGGCCCAAGAGCATTGATGTTCTCCACTTCTCTCTCCAGAAATCCCAAGTACACTGCACAGATATTTTTGCTTTTTTCAAATTAAAACACAGAATTCAAATCAAAGCATGAAAATCAACGGTTAAAGTCCGACGTAGTGGAGGGCCGTTCCAGAGCGAGGTCCTCTCCTCTTCAGATGCAACTCCAGATCAGCCCCAGAACACGTTACATCAGCTCTTTTTCTACAGTTAAACAGCACGCGCTCTGCGGGGGTGTAGTTCCAACAATGTGTTCAAACTACATAAGATTCTGGTTAGAAAAAGATGCATTTAAAAAAAATAATAAAGTTTAGGGAGTTCAATTTCAAACTAAAAGCCCCACAACACTAATGACATTTGTCAGTTGTTGATTAAGCAAATGTTTACATTAGTCTCTGAAATGTCCTTAAAGTGTAATGACAAACATCTTAACGGGTTTCATGGAAAGTCAGATCTGATTGGAAATTAAATTTAAAAAATAACAATAAAAATATTACTTCTAATTAAATGAAAGTGACGCCAGACATTATGGTGATGGGTCTCTGGAATTGTCAAAACCTTTCACCATAAATGGTCATCTGAACAGATTTGTCTGAAAACGTCCGGACTTGGGTCTTGGATCCAGCTGCTGAGCACAAACAGAACAAATAATGTCTAATTTAGCCCACATCTCACGTCTGTTCATCACTTTCAGGACTTCAGTCAAGCTATGGAAGCCCATTTGTGCCATACTAAGAAAAATATAAACATGTATCTTCTAATTATGAGAGCTCTAAGTCATAATTATAGGATACAGGTTATTTTTTTCTTTCATCAGAGTGGCAGTAACTGGCTTCCACAGAATACTCATTTTTAAAAGAAAACAACGTTTGTGGTGAACGTTTTAACCCTCTCGGGCTCAAAATAAGTTTTGATAAAAGGACGAACAACTAAGTCCTTCAGGGGTACTTCTGAGTTAAAAAAAATACTCATGAAACACGTGTGCGGAGTAACCAGGTAGGTAGGTTTTAACGTTGCTAATCTGCAACGCCGGCCTCCAGAGGGTTAAGGATCTGGAGTGTTTCCAGACTTTTAACTTCATCCGAGACATCTGACACAAGTACTTTTTCAGGAAAGTGACCTTAATCAACCAAAAATCACACTGAAATGTACTTTTGATCATTTGATAACAAATACAGATTAAAGCAGGAAAGGCTATAAACACTAATAAAATGAGTCTGTTGCCATAATCTACTAAAAATGGCCTTAACAGGGTGTAAAAGGACACGTTTCCATTTAAATGTGATGAGGGAAGAAACAGAAGTCTGGGTGCTCTGACTCACTTCACTAGAGTACCCTTAGATTAGTGAGATTTTATCTCTTATCTGAAGCAGCAAAAGGCAGCATGTCACACATAATACACTCCATCATTTATCCAACTCTTATCCTGTAGCTCTGTTTATAAATCTGTTCACAGTGTGAAATAAAAGCCATCATATAGATCAGGGAACCCTTCTACTCTGATTTATTATCAAAACCTCTGTTTATACACCTCACAATTTAAACAATGAGAGATCAAATGAAAAACAACCAAAATAAAAGGAAATGCACTTTTTTTTTTTACGAGGCTCCTTTAATTATGACCATCACCAGGTAGTCTTCCTCGGATTTGGCAAAAGCTTTGGCAGAGGCATCCAAGAACTGCTGGGAGAACTCACATGGAGGGAAAGCGTGCAGAACCCCCCCTTGGTCCTTGTCGCGGCTGCCCCCAACAGGCAGGCTGATAATACCGGCGGCTTCCTTCTGCTTCAGGTAGGAAACCAGGTTCTTCAGCGGCCGCTCCATGGAGTTGCTGGTGTCCTGTGGTTCGCCGTCCTCTGATTTACCGGGCACTGCCAGGAGAACAGAGGATCCGCTGGAGCTGGCGGCCTTGAGGCGGCGAGCAACCTCATCCAGCTTGGCCTGGTCCAGACGTAGACGTTGGCTGATCTTCAACTGGGACACACTCCCTCCCGTAGGGCCATTTAGCAACAGGCCAGTGGCCACCCTCAGGTCTCCTTCCAGCAGGTGCAGAGAGGTTGGGAAGCTACTGTTCTTGAGCAGGAGGACTCCCTGCCAGACCTGACTCAGCTTCTGTCCGTTAGGGTTCGCCTGATGGACAGATTTGGACAGGGAGGAGCTCAAGGCTGGATTCTCGGAGCGATGCTCCTTCTTGGCCGGGCTCTTGGATGAGTCACTAGCTTTGCGTTTCCTGTCCTTCTCAGCGTTGGTCTCAGACAGATTCTGTGTTTTTTTCCTTTTGTCAGCACAGCTTGTGTTATGGCTGTTCTGTCGCTCTCTGGCGGGGGAAGTTCTGTCAGAGCGAGGCAGACGTTCGGGGTCGCTGTAGCGCCCCCCGTCTCGGCTGCTCCCTCCTGGACTGCGCTCCAGCGAGCTGCCATGACGACGAACACCGTGGTCTACGGCGTCAGGCGAATGCTCCAGGCGCCAGGCATCATCGAGAAGTTTTCTTTTGCGGCTCAAGTCTCTGTTCTGCAGCTCCCGCTCCATCGACCAGCTCTCTCTAGAGCGCCTCTCCGGACGATCGACGGGGTTGAAGTTAACTCCTCGCATCCTTTCGTGGACATTCAGGCCAGACCATTCAGAGGAGTAAAGGTCTCTGAAACGAGCAGGAAGTGGAGGGGACCGCTCTCTCACCCTCACTGGCTCAGTGACGCGATGAGGAAAGCTCTCAGGGACCAAGTCATAGGTTGGTGGCAGAGCAAGTGGAAGCTGCATGTACTGCTGCTGTTGCTGGTAGTGATGCTCCGTCTCTGCGAAGTCCACTCGCAATCTTCTGTCAGGACCACCCAAAGGGAAACCTCTCATGTGAGTGCATGCAGCCTGAGCGGCGTCCATGCTTTCGTACTGGATGTAAGCCCACACGTCTCCTTTCCTGTAGTCTATAGTCCTAATGGTGCCAAAGCGGTCAAACTCTTTAGCCAGGGCGGCGAGTGGAATCCACGGTCCAAGACCTCCCACCCACAGCCTGGTGGAGGGTGTAGGCTTCCCATATCCAATTTTAATTGGGCTGTGACCCACCACCTTCCCTGACATGGCTAGTTTGGCACGATGAGCCATGTCAAGATTCTCAAACTTGATGAATCCAAAGGTGTGGCTCTGTCCCCTGGTAGTCCTCTTTATGTCCACCGCTGTAATCACTCCAAACCTCTCAAACGTTCTCCTCAAGTCGTTTTCATTCAAACTTGTATCCAAGTTGCCCAAAAACAACGTCCTGTTAGCCCTCTCGTCGTCCTCGGGGCTGATGAGGTCCTCCTCGCGGTAAATAGCACAGTCAGAGAACGGGATTCTGTTTCTGGCATCAAACAGGGAGCCCTCCCTGTCTCTCCCCAGTTCTCTGAGGTCAGGAGGTGGAGGAGGAGCGGGGAGGCGGCCCAGAGCTAGCTGCTGTAGCCGGTAGTCTCTGTAGCCCACACCCGTGGGAGACGCGGGTCTCTGTGTGTGGAGATGTCTGTGACCCGGAGGGAAAGGCTCTTTATTTGCAGGCGAGCGGCTCCTCCGACGGCTCAGGTAGACGGTCTCTATTTTCAGCGGCCGGTCGTACAGCACCAACTTCCCGCGGGCGTGCTTAGCCGCCCGGGCGTCCTCGGGCCTCCTGAAGTTCACAAACGCCACCCTGTAGTCGTTCTCACGGCTAATTTTGACGCTCACTTCTCCAAATTTTTTAAACTCGTGAAACAGCCCGTCTTCTATCTCCTCGTCGTTTAACTCGGAGCCAAGTTCGCTTATTTTCAGAGTCTTGTACTCACTTCCTGCGTTTGACGGAGGCCGCGCGTCGCTGCGTGAACCGGACCTGGATGTCTCTGCAGCGACGTCAGCGACGCCGTGCGACTTGGTGCCCGGAGCAGCCCCGTACTCGTAGCCACCGCCGCTCCGACTGGATGAAATATGTCCGTCGGACTCCCTCGTGTCTCTTTTCTCGCTGTGTAAACTTCTCCTGCTCTGCGCGGAGCCGTTGCTGCTTCCGGCAGAGAGCGCTCCGGGTCCGGTTTTCCTGCTGCTTGGGTAGCTTCCTCCTCGGTCTCTGCTTTCATCGAGCGCTCGGGATCGTTTCTTCACCGGCGATCGCTCCTTCCCTTTCATTTCAAGAAGCTGCGTTTTACACACTTGAGTTCTTAAATGTAAAATCTGTTGAAAAGTGAGCCGACGATGCCAGAAACTTAGAGGCGTTTCAACAGTTTTCTCTCAGGCGAGTCACATCGGCGACATGTTGGATCAGTTACGCTACTGTGACGGAGGTCCCGCCTGTTTTCTTTAGGACAATCTGATTGGCTTGCGGGCTGTCAGTCATATGGAAATGCCATGCAGCCCGCCTATTGTAAAACAGGGTGCGGTGCGTGCAGCTGGGGTCAAAGTACTAGTGATGGGAATTCCGGCTCTTTTTAGAGAGCTGGTTCTTTTGGCTCAGCTCACCAAAAAGAGCCGGCTCTTTCGGCTCCCAAGTGGCTCCTCAGATTTTCTGTTGCGTAGAGTACATTTATAACCAAAATAATGCAAAACTATGTAAAATGATTTACTAATGTAAAAAAAGTGCTATATATCAAATATTTATTTTTTCTTTGGATTTAATAACTGAACACTTTAAGAAATCTCCACTTTCTGACTGCTGGCGCTCATTTTCTCACCGTCTCCATTGCACTCTCCTCTCTCTTGCTCGCCTTTTCCCTCTTCCTCATTCCCTCTCGTCTTCCTCCACCTGCATGTGCTCTGCTGTGTGTCTGAGTCTGATCCTCCCTCTTCCCCTCCCCTACTGCTCTGTGTGTGGACAGCCTGTAGCTTTCACCAAAGCAAGAGGGGAGGGGGAGGGGACGGCTCCCAATGACGAGCCGGCTCCCGTCGTTCACTTCAAAGAGCCGGCTCTTAGAGCCGGTTCGTTCGCGATCGACACATCACTACAAAGTACAATCACAGGGCCGGAAAGTATACCTGCTGATTCAGAGGAATCGCTTCCAATATTTTAATTATTTCATGCTAATCAGTGTGAACGACATATGGTGCAACATGAATGGAAATTACATTACAGTTTAATTTAAAAAGAGCCACTTTCAGGGTTGCGCTACACAGGAGGGAGGTGTTGTTTATTTGAGATGAAGAGAAGGAGAGTACTGTAGAACAAAGATCAAACTCATCATGATATAATAAAATTATTATTTTGGTTCTCACCCTGTTACTCATCATGACAAAAGATGATCAACAAGTCAACAATAATAAAATATGCACACAAATCACATTTTCCACAATACAGACATTGCCTTGCAAGGCCAGGCGCCTTGGCATTGAGAAACACCCAGTTACTGGAACGCATCCTTTCAAAATAAGACAGGCTGAAATGAAGCTCTGGCGCTAACGACAGTTATCCTCGTTTGAATGCGGTGAAACGACCAGCTGCGCCTCTGCGATATGAACCTGTTTCCGGCCCCACAGACGACCATGTAAGCAACGTTACTTATGGAGCTAACAGCCCAGACAAAGCCATCCGAGATCTGCGGCATCGGGGCCACCATGACAACGCTTCCCGCTTCGGAGATGACCACATTTCTTTTAATCACATAGATTACATAGAGTCATTGCACACAGACAGTGAGTTGCGTCCCAAAGGAGGCCAACGGAGGCCGTTGCCACCCAAAGTGCTGGTCCCCAAGGACAGGACCCCCCCCCCCCCCCAACACACACACACACGTTTTAATAATTGCTATTCATGCTCACACAAAACATAAATTCATCATTTTTAATCAACACATTAATGTAATTCTCCGTGAGAGATAAAAATGTTTAACTTTCTCACAATATTTATATTATTTGAGCTAAACCTGTTAGTAGGACACTTCCATACAGTCAGTTAATGAGTTACTAAAATGTTCAACCTAAAATACAGACAAATCTTAAAGAGCAAGTCACCCCCAAATAAACTATTTTTTTGCTGATAAATTAAATAAACGAGTGTCTAATCGTGCTGCAGACACGTGTCGTCAATAATTTCGCACTTCAGTGCATCTTAGTTAAAATTTAAATATTCTGCCTAAAACTGGCAGTGTTGTGCCGTTGTCAGGTAAAAACTCTGAACTATATTTGAATTTAAATCTGACACCGCTATTGGCTAAGAAGTATGCTATGATGTCAACTGGTACATTATGATGTCACAGTGCTGTCGTGAGCCTGTGTGTGTGTGTATTTGTTGGCGGCTCCGCCCTCTCGGTCTGCCAGGCCACAGCATTTATTGCATTTTTCAAACAGGAAGTGGGAGTGGAGTGAGACTCTGGTAGGGGTTGACTTGCTCTTTAAACTTTCTGTTTGTTTTAACACTAATTAGCAAATCTGCACCTTAGCCTAAGATGACCCTTTAATGATTTTAGTTTCCTGCATCAGCCTTGTTGCACCATCATTAGTGGGACAAACAATTGTGTGTTTGCTGAGTGTGTGTATGCGTGCGTGCATGCATGTATGTGTGTGTGTGTTTTAAAAGGCTTAGGTTGTCCTAAAAATGAGGACGGGAGCTTTGCCCTCAGCCCCGTGTTGGACCAGCCCATCTTTGAGAGACCATCTGGTGATGTCCCCACATCAACGGGGCAGGACAATCTGCTGCTCAGCATTAATATGAGTTAAAGTGTCTCAAAAAAGATGGATCACATGAGCTTGGAAATCTAAATCTCCTTCAGTGTCATTTCAGTGTTCTCTTCAAATCAAACCATTAGAAATGTGTTCTTGAAATATTCAGACGTCATCACCGTCATCTGTTAACATTGTGACCATCATAAACAAACTGTGAAGTTAATGAGCTGTCAAATATGCAAGGGATTAGTGACTGGAAAACAGCTTTTTAATGAGTTTCTATTTTTATAAGCTTCATTTATACACGCGCACGCGCGTGCACACACACTGCACAGATATCTGTGTATTTCTGTCATCAGTTGAGCAACTGATCTGTCTCCATCTGTGTGATTTGATCTGCTGCACTGATTCTGATGAACATCCTATAATATCACTTATGAAGAAATTAAATCTGCAAATCTTCAAAAAGAAAATGGCTCAGTAACAAACGTGTCTCATAGCAGGTTTGGGTTAAAACCATCGACATGTACATATAAAAACCTGATAAAACCTGCACCATACTTTCTCTAAGTGCTGGTCAAGCACTGCAGCGTGCATGTCAGAGCTCAGCATGACCCACTTTTTTCATCATACAAACACCTGCATAACACCAGGATGTCTCCTCGTGCACCACTGCACACAGCACACAGTGTGGATATTTTAGAAGGATGTGTGTCCCACGAGAACACATTTAGCTTTCATGGTTTGTTTCTGCACCCAGCAAACAAAGAGGTGTTTCATTTTAGTTTGGTTTCATTTCATCCAGGCTTTTTCTCTGATGTGTTGACTTTAAAAGCACTTTTATCCACATGCCACTGCCTGTTTAACCTTAAAGTAGAATGCCAGTGCACGTGCAGTTATGTTTGTTCCTTTGCTCACTCTAATAAGAATAAAGGACTAGATAAATGATACCACAGAGCCCAATGCCTTTTTTTAGTAGCTGAGAATGACCCAGACAGCAAACAGGAGGGAGGGGGGGGGGCAGAAAGGGATGGGGAGGGAAGAATATAAATGAGAAAGGAGGAAGGGAAAAGTACTGGGCGGGTGTGGTGGTGCACGTGAGTGTGAGGCGTGAGGTAGGGGTGCAGAAAAAAGGAGAAAGCTGGAGCTGCAAACCAACAGGGAGAGAGTAGAACTGAAGATGAACTGCAGAGGAGAAGCATGCTGACGTCAGACAGAAAGAACCCTCAGATAAAATATAATCGGAAGAGAATGTTTGAGGAAAATATTTCAAAAATAGAATGGACAGAGGACAAGAAGATAATAAAATGCTTTCAAAGGGCAAAAACAGAGCTACAGATAGCTCAAAGGAATAAAAACTGTAGACTGTTTTTTATGCGTGTAGGTTAGTTCTCTGGAAGGATATAGGGACAAGATCCAGATCATTAATTTTAATGAGAGGAAATCATTGACGTTTTAAACTGCCAGTCATGGCTGCAAACAAACTAGACTTTTCAAAAACTCTGATTTATAACAAAATCAAAAACCCTGCGGAGCTAAATGTGTTTCTCTCACGTTCAGTAGTTTCATAAAAACTCATGTTGGGACCAAATTCAGCTTGTCAGGAGTGACATGTTTGGTTAAAGCATGGATGTTGAAGCTTCATCTGCCTCTCGGTCATATACAACCATATATGAAAGGATGGAGCTGGAAGAAAACTAGGAAATCAAACACACATGAATTTAGAGGGAGACTAGGCCGTTTTGGCTTGCTTTTAGCACCCCCTAGTGTCCGTTTGTAAAACCGAAAGCAAAACTTATCTCCTCGCTGAGCCTTCGTCTTTTTAACAACTTAATGAGTGCGTTTACATGCAGCCAGTAACCCTTTTAAAACCCGAATATTCACAATAACCCGGTTCCGCAGGTCCTTGTAAACACCGCCAAAAACCCGGATATGCTCATAACCGGGCTTTTAAAAACCCGGTTGCTACACCTGGGGTAACCCTTTCTAACCCGAATGTTTGGTCGTGTAAACACATACCGGGATATCCCCATCAAAGCGTGTGTTCTGCGCATGCTCTGTTCGCAAGGAATCTTGGTCTTTTGAGTAGCGAGACGTCTTGTATGCACCAGAACACCAGAAGTAAACAACAAGTTGGGGGCAACATGGCGAGTCGCGGCTCAGCACCACACTTTGAGTGACGAGGAAACTAAAGCACAAACAAACACGGTCGCTATCTCTTCCGAACTGGGAAACATGTTGTTGTTTTCACGGATACCGGAACAAGAAGAACCGGAAATGACGCATATTGCGTCTGGACGTAGTCCATACGTCCTGACGCTACCCCAACGTCCGCAGTTAAATCGGGTTATGCAAGTTAGAGGTAACTCTTTCTATTTATGCTTGTAAACGGGTTATTCTGATCAACTCAGAAACCCGAATACCGACCTTAACCCGATCATAACCCGGATATTGGCTGCATGTAAACATACTCAATCTAACAGCTGGCATGTCACCCCAGATCGGCCCACCAGGCTGAAGTAGCAAGTGAAAGATTCTGGCCACAGGGGGTGCTAGGGGCTGGGTGGCCTTTCTTTAACCCTTTAAATGGTTACTTTAGCACATACTGGCTCAAGAAAGTTATTTAAATTATGAAAATGTTGCTAAGTATCCCTTTAAGTATAGTAAGGTGTCATCATCATACATGATAATTAATCACAAGAGCACTCCCTAGTGGCTGGCTGCATTATACAAAACCCCATTTATATTAATGTAGGCATGAATATTAATGACCAGGGAATAATTGTGAGTCAAGAGCTGCTGAGAATGAACCGGCTGAGAAGGATTTTTTTCTTATCTGGTGAAAACACATGAAGTTCATGATGATTTAATACTAGGTAACGGCAAAAGGTGTTGCTAAAGACTATTACTTAATGTTTTCAAATGTGGTAAATTCACTTCAATCTCTTAAATATATTTACAGAGATGTTTGATTAACTGTACATCCTTTTATGCCTTGCTTCCATCAGTGCACCCCAGGGCAGCTATGGCTGCATTGTAGCTCATCCCCACCAGCGTGTGAATGTGTGAATGACTGAATGTATTGTGAAGCGCCTAGGGGGTTGTAGATCCCTAGAAGGCGCTATTTCAAACAAAGGCCACTTACCAAGTTACGTGTGAGCAAAAACCTAATAACTACTGTTTGTGTAAATCTCAGCCGGGGTGATTCGCTAAGCAGAGGCCAACAACAGCTGTGCTGGAAGTCCCACCAGCCTGCAGTTTTGCTGATGCAGGATTAATAAAACAGAACTCTGTGTGTGTGTGTGTGTGTGTGTGTGTGTGTGTGTGTGTGTGTGTGTGTGTGTGTGTGTGTGTGTGTGTGTGTGTGTGTGTGTGTGTGTGTGTGTGTGTGTGTGTGTGCGTGTGTACCACTGAGCAGCACGTCGCTGTCCAATTATCAGACGCCCTGCAGCAATTGTGGTTGTTGTCAAGGACACTTTTTAGTTTCAGGAGGGACGGAGGAGCTTCGATTCCCAGTGATGTCACTCACACAGCGTCCAACCAAAATGTTCCATTTGTTGCTTTCTGACAACATAGAAATAAAGCAGATGTTTGGGAAGTTGTTGAAATTAATAGACAACATAGAGATTGATGTGTTTTCTAATAATTTTATTAAATCTAAAGCCTTCAAGCCTCCCTTCATGTTGTTCAGTTTGATCCACCTGAATTATCACTCTCAGGAATCACAGCCCCTCATTGTGTATGAGGCTCCCTGGAAGACCACCAGTCAGTCACCAATATTTGCAAATAAATTAGAACACGTTCATTTTATCTGTTATATGCCACGGTTTGGTGTTGGACCCAACGTGCAGGTGACCTACTCTGTAGATAGGTGAAAGGGGATTTTGTTAATTGTTTATCTTATAAAACATCCAAAACAATGCACAAAAGCCTACAAGCCATCACTGGGAGAGCATCTTCACCACACTGAGGCATGGAGGTGGCAGTATCATGTGGTTCTGTCTGTCATCGACAGGACCTTTTACACTGGTTAAAGGGAGTCGTGTGGTTGTAAGTCATTCCTCAAGGAAAGTCTTTGACACCATATTTTTCTAAATGGTTCAATACTTTCTGATGAATCTTTACAGTTTATATGTTTGAGATCTTTTATTTTTTCAGGTTTTCCGTGAGAGAAGTTTAGCGAAGATGCTGTGAAACCTACCAGAGAAGCAAAGAGGAAATGAGACCAGTGATGCAGAATAAAAGAACATTTCTTTGTCACATTGCTTCCTGAAAGATTTAAGATGGTTTCTCTCATTCAGCATGCTCCGAAAACCTCAGAGGCCTCAGCAGCCAACTAGGATGAAGTCATTCATAACAAGACAAATCCAGCGATGATGACGCATGGATGAGACAAAGTCTGACATTTGATCCTCAGGTTGCTGTGACAACGGCTCCTGGAATCAGGGATCTATTGCGAAACACATCAGAGTGAAAAATGTGTCTTTGTTCTGCAGAAACATAATAAAATGTCTTTTGTTCTTATTTTAAATAATTTTGAGCTTTGTATATGAAATCTATTCAGCCGTTTTTCTCTCTCCCAGTGACATAATGGGTTTGGGTCTGACAGTCAGACGCGTGGGAGCAAAATAAACCTGCTGGGCGAGGATGAAAAATGGCCACTCGATACCATCTCCCTCCTCCGTCTCTGTGGTATTAGATGATGTTCTGTGTGATTTATGATCTTTTGTGTCAGAGGTGTCTTAATCTACCAGAGATCGCCTAGTTTAACACCAGAAACCTCGTATCAGAAAGATTAAGTGTTTACTCGTTTTAGAGCTTGCTCTAATGGAAATATAACATTTTGTTTCAGTTTACTGTGCAGAGAAGTCATTCCAAGTTTAAATGCTGTTTAATTTGCTTTGTGGTTCCTTTCAAATAGTTCATTTAAACAAAAGTTCTGCTCAGGGAGTAGCAGAATGACCTTCGCAGAAAAAGGGCAAAACACGCTGTTTCAGCAAAGCAGCGTGTTTGACAAAGTCCTTTGGAGCTGTTAGCCAGAGGTCAGGGTCAGACAGACATAATCTGAAAACACCAGCTGTCAAACATAAATCTGTCATTTCAAACGGGAAGGAAACTTCTACATTCTCCTAACTTTGGCCTGATGCAACCTGGATGCTTCTGGAGCTACAAGGTCATACTGTGGTGATGTGTGGTGAGCCACTGATTCCTCTGGAATCAGATATACAAATGTGTCTGGTCAGAGCCATGCTGGACCATCCTGCTGGTGGAGCTCACAGTTCCACAGGAGGAAGGCATGGAGGTTGTGAACAGTCTGAAGCATTCCCAGTACGTGGACCTGTTAGAGGACTGCAGGGATGGTGGCTGGAAAGCCATCATGTGCCCCGTCTGAACTGGGATGAAGGCTTTTCTCCAAGTCCTCAACTTTTCTCTTAAACTAAGATATTGGCTGCATAGGAGCAGGGTGTTGGAAATCCATGAGGGACCTGATGGAGGAGGCAGAGCTTGGAATTTTGAACTGTTAAAAAATAACAGCAACCTTGGTTGGAAACAACCTAAAGATGGACTCCGCAACCTTAGTAAACACAAAAAAGTGTCCTGGGCCCAATTCCAATATTCACACGGTGCCCCAACGGTCTTCAGCAAAGTGAGGCTTCAAGTGTGTAAAACATAAGTGTGCAAATAACTGCCGAATTGGGACAGGGACTATTGTGTCATCAACCACGATGCATGCCGGGATGCCAGTCGCTGTTTGTGCTACTGTTTAAAAAAATTGTAACTAACAACTTTCAAAAAAACAACTGACTAAATTTACATTAATTCTTGTCCACATCAGAATCAGCTTTATTGTCGGTGCTCCAGCGTCCCGAAGCACAGAAATTTGACTCCGCAGAGCAGCCTGACCAAGGTTACACACACAAAACGTACAAAACCAGATGCAGGCAGACCACGAGAGCTGCCATTTGAGGCGCTCTTTTTTTTCATTAAATCTTAGTCTGAAACATTCAGAGCATGAATAAATACCTTTAATCGTCTTTAAATGAACTTCTTTAGTTTGAAAATACATACATTCAGAAAGCCACTTGAGCCGATGTTCCGCCTTTTTCTCAAAATTTCCTCAAAATATTCCTCTTGTGGGTAACACTTTCCCCAAGTCCGCACTAGTGCGAACTTGGGGAAAGTGTGGATCAAGGGTGCAAAAGGGGTGTGATCAACTCCCGCACATGAGGATCAGGACACCCTACACACGTGCACCCCTGGACTGGAACACGCAATGGATGGAAGTGTGAGTACTGGGATTGGGCTATGGTCTGAGGTGAGTGGCCTTCATCTAACAGTTTAGTAGCAGGTGGGCGGAGTCATGGAGCGGGCACAGCCCCGGCTGCATGGGCGGGCAATGGGAGTCCGTGCCTGCCCATGTAGTCAGCTGTGCCAGCCCTGGACCAAAAGCAAAAAATGTTTCCTTTTTTTTCATAGGAGTAGCCATACTTCCGTGTTTTTTTTTTTATTGTCAACCCTGCAATCCAATCAGGGAACAAAGGCAACACTTTAACCAATCACAGACAGAGGGGGTGGGTCACTCTTAGTCTGGTTTCTGGGCAGTCACCATAGAAGACGATTTTTATGAACACTGAACACCGCCACACTGCGATTCTACCGTTCAACATGAATATAGAAAAATATTTCCTCAAATTCTAAAGGACATGTGACGATGACGGTGCAGACAGGAGGTGGAATAATAAACGGCTCCACGCCTATTGTAAATGTGGGCACTGATTTAAGCAGCCATGCTGGAGTTAGCAATCATGCTAAGAGAGCTAGCAACAGCACCCATGGAGATCAAAGAGCAGCGCCGAGCTAGTCTGGCCACGCTCCATTGACGGCTCTCGGTTGTGGGGCGGGTTCTACCGTTGTCTTTCAAATGATCTCCGCATTCCACTGGACAATGAATGTGACGTACTCTTGTTTCACTCTGTTGCATCATCCCACCCACCAGGCATATAGAGTGCCCTGATTGGCCCACAAAGCGGATAAACCTCTGTGATTTGTTCACCAAGCAGATAGAGCACTATGATTGGCCCACCATTATGGACCAATCACAGCTCTTTATGTGTTTGAAACCCCTCTAGAGAGCTGTGATTGGCTAGCCAGAGTCCTGGTAGGAGCTGCGGAGGTTCCAATGGAGCGTGCCTAGACCATTCTTTGCAAAGCAAGAATTTGGTCTAGTTCACTAGGCTAGCGCCGAGCAGCATAAACTCTTCTACATGGAATAAACAACGTGAGTGACCTCCTCTGCAAAACAAACACGGAGATTCATCGTAGTAGCATTACAGCTACGAGGGACAACAGGCCACAGTTTAGTGATATTGGCACAGAAAAGCCTCAAAGACCAGTCCTGCAGAGCTGGCCTTCACGCCTTTTCTCAGGAAAAAAAGATAATTTTGCTGTTCCTGGTATGGAAGCTTTCCCTGCCTGGAGTATTCAGTTCAAGCAGATGCTGCATTCTGCTACCCATGCAGAATGTTTCAGGGACCCGGACCCACTGACGCAACTTACAGTATAACTGGAAACATTCAATAGAATGTGGAAAGAGACTGAACAAACATGCTGCATCCAAAGAACACTTGACTTGTGAAGCCATGTGGAGGGACAAGGAAAGGCGAGTTCACATGAGTAAGGAAACATCAACATGAATTAACACTGAACAACTACAGCGCAACAGATATTATGTGTCTGCAATTATTGATGTTGTGGAGTTCCTTGCTGTGAACCAGCTGCCCTTTAGAGGTGACCATGATGCATTTATGGTAAATGGCCTGTATTTGATATAGCGCCTTCTAGAGTCCTAGAACCCCCAAGGCGCTTTACAACACAATCAGTCATTCACCCATTCACACACACATTCACACACTGGTGGTGATGAGCTACAATGTAGCCACAGCTGCCCTGGGGCGCACTGACAGAGGCGAGGCTGCCGAGCATTGGCGCCACCAGTCCCTCCGACCACCACCAGCAGGCAACGTGGGTTAAGTGTCTTGCCCAAGGACACAACGACAGCGACAGACTGAGCGGGACTCGAACCAGCAACCTTCCGATTACGTTCATTTAGTAAAATGAACAGCGACGGGTGTGGCCTATTTTTGTCTCTATTTGAGTTTTCTTCAAGGAAAGATGCAGAATTAGCAAAGAAAACAAAAACTATTCCTCACAACACCACATACAAAGTCATGGTATTCAACATGACTTAATGGATTTAATGAGTACTTTAGTAAGAGAGCATATGGTGGAAGAAGTTGGTGAAACATTCTATACATTAAAGGCAGATGGAACCAGAGATCCAACTGGGACAGAAAACATCTCCATTGTTCTCCGCTTTCTGAATGAACAATGTGAACCAACTGAGCGACTCCTAACCATAGCCACTGCCGACCAGGGAGGGGCCGCTACTTTGACTGACACCATCATAGGAGAACTGACCACTGCTGGCCTGAACCACGAAAATCGTCAGTCGGGTGTATGATGGTGCCTCCCTCGTGTCAGGTAAACATGGGGGTGTACAGAAGCTGCTTCAGCAAAAACTGGACTGAGAGATACCGTATGTCCACTGTTATAACCATCAGCTGCATTTGGTGGTCACCCTATGGTGATCATGCCCTGTCAGTTGAAGAGGCTGTGATGGACTTTTCCAGTGTGTGCAACATGCAGAAGACCAACTGTTGCCATTCTCCACAAAGGAGAGACACTCAAGCGCCCGTTGGACCAACGCTGGAGTGGACATTTAGCAACAGGTAAGTTAATTAGTACTGATACGTTAATAATGACGAGGATGTACGTTTGCAACTGTGTACTCTGTGAATGACTCCCCGGCCTGAAAATAATAGTGATCTATTTTCTGTATTCTGCATTCTCAGTAATTCTGAAATTATTTGATGACCTATTCACACTGCTCCAAGAGATCACCAACAACAGAGCGTTTGGAGCAGATCTGCGCATCGAAGCAACAGGATTGTGGCAGAGCATGTCCGAGCCAAGCTTTAAGTTCATAGCGGAGATGGTGCACAAGATCCTCGCGTATCTTGACCCCCCCAAACAAGCTTGGACAGGTGAAGGAAGAATCTTTTTATTTTTTTATCCTAAGCGGTGCAATAAATATGTGCAAGCCAAACCACATTTTATATTTATAATGTAATAATAAGTGGAAAGAGCAGGTCTGTCCAGCCCTGGTCCTGGAGATCTCCTGTCCAGCATGTTTTATATGTTCAGTGGCTGAATCACCTGTTCAGCTGCTCATCAGGCTGCAGAAACTTGTTAATCACCACTGATTCTAAAATGGTGTGCGGAAACAGGGAAACATCTAAAACATGCTGGGTATCATCACAGACAAAATTATGGTTATAGTGATTTTGGTTTCAAACTTATTTCTCAACCCTTTTCGTCACAGGTTCTGAAACAGTTCCAGAGGCCACTGGAAGCAATGCCCACTGTCTTCACAGCATTCAAACATGGACTGACCTTTGGAGCCAGCACTGCGTTCTGTGAAAATTCCTTTTCCACTCTTAAAAATGTCCTCACAGACCATCGCTTAAGTATGCTTCATCAGCGCAAAGCCAACCTCATTCAGTTGGCATTTGGGAAGGACTTGACCCGGAAATTCAGGAATGAGTGGAAGGACAAGATTGTAAGAAGGTTTCACACGGTCCACAACCGCCGCTTGCCACTCTTCTAACTTGTGATTAACACACACACACACACACACACACACACACACACACACACACACACACACACACACACACACACACACACACACACACACACACACACACACACACACCATCATGTGCAGTAAAAGGGGTCCTGCTCTGTGTATTCCTGTAGCTGCTGTAGCTATTTACCCTACAGCTGTTAACTCAAGTACTCAGTTCCATGTTGGTGGTTATGTTTTTAAGAGAAGTAAAGCTAAATAAGTGGACACTGCGCTACAGTACTGTCAGTACAGTACTGAGCGGTCAGCTGCTGCTGATCATCCCATCAGTGGCCTGGATAGAAAGGGAGGAATGAGACAACAACAACTTGCCAGATGATTATGTTTATGTTTATTCATTTAGCAGACGCTTTTATCCAAAGCGACTTACAATTTATAACCTACAGGGCATGTTGTGATCTGTGGGGGAAACCGGAGTACCCGGAGGAAACCCACGCATGCATGGGGAGAACACCAACTCCACGCAGAAAGGCCACAGCCGAGATTCCAACCTGCAACCTTCGTGCTGCGAGGCAACAGTGCTAACCACTGCGCCACCATGCAACCCACCTCACCTTGGGATCAACCAACTTGACCACTCATCTCTCCAGCCATGACCCCACCAGATTCCTCACTCCTCCAACCCGATTCACCTGCGCTCATCCTGGACCCCAACCTCTCAAGCTTCCTGCGTGAAACCCTCCTGAGCCTAACACTCCTGGAAGCCTGGCCACGACCTCTAGATCTGACCCCCCCCCCCCCCCCCCCCCCCCCCCGAGCCCTTCTCTCTCAAAGGATACCACGGTTCCCACAGCTCAGCTATGTGCTGCAGCCCTCACCTCCTTTGGACAGTGCTCCCTTGGTTAAATAAACTCAATTTATATTCTTACTTACCCGAGTGTCTCGTGTTAACTCTGTATGTCTTGGGTCAGGAAACTACCTCAAAACATGACTAAATGGCTCCACCTTGGTCCATTTTACAGATGATCTTAATAGATTGCAGCATCACAAGACTTTCAGCTTGACATGATTTTAGCTGTTTGGGTGAAAAACAAACTAAAATTACATCATTTATCAAAATCTGAGAATTTTTGTTTAAAACTCTGCATTCCATCAATGAAGCTAGGTCCTATTGTAGGTGGTGTGATGTTATGTGACAGCAGAAACTCAGCTGGTAGAGCAGGTTGTCCAGCAGAGGCTTGCCGGATCGATCCCCAGCTCCGTGTGTGTCCTTGGGCTAGACACTCCACCCTCCTTGGCGACCGCTGGAGCCAGTATATTGCAGCTGTGGCTATGATGCAGCATCACCATCAGTGTGTGAATGATGGGTCGTAGTGTAAAGCACTAAACTCATATATTTGGTTAAAGCTGGTTTGCATTTTCATACAGTTTCCTAACAACTTAGCGTCTCAGCATCTCTTTTCGAATTCTGATTCATGTATTCACATCACAAAACATGAATAAAAACGTCCACCCCAGAAGAAAGTTTCGCAGAGTTTAAAACAGCTGATGCGCGACGTTTTCTGCTTTCCTCAAACTAAGAAGAGCAGCAGAAGGCCTCCTCTCCTCCAGCATCCCTCTACAGGCTCAGTGAGTGGCGGTTGGAGTCTGTGCGTCACGGTGCGCACCGCACTCTCCTCCCTGAATGTTAAACGTAGGCGCTGCTCACCATGTGACGCTCCTCACCCCCTCCCTTCCCCACCGTCCTGTGAGCGCTCAGTTAGGACCACAGCCACACACACACACACACACACACACACACATTCTGCTCGCCGGATGGATGATTTTCTGCATCTCTCCACCAATTCTCCGACAGCTGATTCTCTTCAGGGCCCGGGTGGTGTTGAGACTCACGGTAAGTCCTATTCCAAGGCTGTCCTCATCACTCTTTGTCTCCTGGACATCACAGCAGAAGTTCACAACTGTTTGTAAAATTAGGTTTTCGCGTTTAAACATCGGGGGAACTTTTGTTTCTGGTCTCAGGAAGTTGTGAGTAAATGGCTGGAGGAGGGAGACGTGCTCTGGTTCATGCAGAGGTCAGGGAATAATTGCATGTGACCTTGAGTGTTTAGAGGTGATCACATCCGTCCTGGCTAGAGGCAGCAGCTGATGGCATCCAGCATCCATTCTCTCACAAGCAGGTTCAGTTCAAGTCTGTAAATCTGTGTTTGGAGGAGTCTTTTCCTCTCTTCAATCGTCCTCTGAGTGATTTTTCTGTGTCATACAGCTGGATTAGAGCTCAGTTACAGTCACATGATCAGTCACTAATTACTGTTGGGCTTTTAACTAGTTCTGATCAGTAAATGTGATGCTGTTCATCTCTCAGTGTGATGGCACACATTAACCACTGATACTCAGATCTGTTCAGAGCAACCTAACCAGACAGTTCATTCATGCACTAAAGCAGGGGTGTCAAACATGCGGCCCGCGGGCCGAATCCAGCCCGCAAGCGGGTTAAATCCGGCCCGCGAGATGGTTGTGTAAACTTTATTTTCCTACTTTACAATGTAGAGTGAAAATAAACTTATCTTTGTGAGCAAGTTTTCTCTGTAATGAGTATAAATAAAACAAAGCTGCGCTCAAGGCTCACACAAGAACTTGAATCACATCCTGAAGTTGGCCGCCACTCAGGATGTGACTTCTGATATTGATGTCCTGGTGAAAGCTAAAAGATGTAAAGTAAAATGAGTCAAATATACTTTAAGTGCTGCATGAAACTGATCTAGCCATGTGATCTGTAAGCTCTTTGAATCACTAAGGAATGTTTTTTTTATTTGTTGATTTTTTTTTTCAAATTTTCAAGTACACTTCAGGTGTTGTACTTGTACTACACTGTCTTCAGGCTCCAGCCTTGTTTTATATTGATTGTATTAAAACAAAGAAAACGATCTGAAGTTTTTTTTAATTTACCGGTCCGGCCCACTTGGGACTAGATTTCCCTCAATGTGGCCCCTGAGCTAAAATGAGTTTGACACCCCTGCACTAAAGGAAACATGTGTTCATGTGTTTGTTTCATTCTGAATGACTTCTGGTTACTTTAACTTTAGTTTCCTAATAACTGGAAAGAATATTAGCTCTAATTTTAGCCTTTGAACCTTTGCTGCTTTTCTCCATGAAATGGGATGCCATTATTGATTTTTACTGATTCATGATGGGTTTGGGAATCTTTAGGTCGGTTATCGCATCCTTTCAATCATACATTTTTAAATAACCATCGTATTAAATATGGATAATATCAATTCATGAGTCAAACAAGAAAAAAAAACTAATTGTTTAAGATTTAGAGGATTTTTGTTGCCTTATTAAAACATGAAAGGAAACAAAACAAGATCGAGGTCCCAGTCAGCAACAAAGAAAACAAGAATAAAACAATTACAAAAGTTTAGAGAAGACGATTTTTGAAGTGAGTCAAAGTCTCGACTCGCCCTTCCACCCATCCAGGTCAACCTTATTCATGGTTTACTAAAGTTGCACAAGTTATGAACAGAAAGGATTCGCAGCAAGGAAGTAATTCACAAGATTCGTCTCAAAGCACCTCACAAGGTAAACCCTCCAGTCGAACCTTCTCATCAGTTCACTCACGAGTTCAGTTCATTATGCCAGTTAGTCAAGTGTCCTGTGTAAGGAGGCCCAGCAGATGCTTACACGTGCCAAATTCCCCAGTCCGGTGCAGATCTGGGTTGATCGGAAATCTCTGTTTACATGGACACTAACTGAAACGATGCGATCATGTCGTGAGTACACATGCATCAAGCATTCAATCAGATTAAACAGAGGATGCGCAGAGTTGTCTTTCCCGGAAAAAAACAAACGCCATCTTGTCCACACTTCTGTTCTCTCCCATTTTATTTTCTCACTCTCTAGCTTTGTCCGTTATGTTTTCCCTCATTATGGACCGCTTCTGTGTACCTCCTGTCATGTTTCCGACTTGTCCTGATTGTCTGCAAATGCGGAAAGACGTTGCGCTGAAGTTGCACACATGTGGGCAGTATTGTACTCCAGCAGTCTGACTGGATGCGTACACGGACGTCAATCGGAACGAGGACTGGACCAAACCACCATCTCTCAATGGGAATGAAATTTCATTCCGATCGGGCCGCGTCGCATCAGAATTTTCCATTTAACATGTTTCCATGAAGAATTTTTGATCTGATAGAGCATTCTTTCCGACCACTTGTGCCCATGTAAACGTAGACACTGACTTGTTGTGTCAGACTTTAAGCAAGCATGTAGCGACAAATAGAATAGAATAGACTTTATAAATCCCACAGTGGGGAAATTCCCGTGCTACAGCAGCACAAACACGCAGAGAAAAAGAATAACAAGATTACAGGTAAACACACAAAAACAATAAGCTATTACTGTAACCTTCTACCTCTAAAAACAATGAATAAAAAGAAAAGTTGGGTTTCCAGAACCACGCATCACGAGGGACGCAGACATACTACTAATGTACATCCGACATTGCACACTATTGAACACGACTCCCCTTCTGAACCTGCTCTCTGTGAGCAGCTGTCTGCAGCGACTCTCTGGGGCTTTGGGGAGCAGAAACACACAAGAAAGTATAATTATAAAATGTTCTCTTTATTTTGCTTACAACCAGCCAAACTTCTTGTAATCTTTTAAAATGATCAAGAGTTCCTCAGACTTTTGGAGCTTCTTGCAAAGTTTCACTCAGGACTTTGTAAGTTGTTCACTGCTTTTCATTACCTGAACATAGTCAGAGGCACGTCTTTACTTAGTCCAAGTTCTTTAATTCTGACCCTTTTATTCTTGAATAAAAGGCTTTCAAACTTTCGCAGTGATGTGTTAGTGTGGAAAAACTGCCAAGGTTCTCCTATAAGTGCTTGTTTTTCCCAATAGAAAGTATGCTGGGTTGGCTCTGATACAAAACGTTCCTCAGGTTTAACCCTCTGGAGGTATGGCCATAGTATGCAGATCAGCAACGTTAAAACCTACCTACCTGGTTACTCCACGCACGTATTTCATGAGCATTTTTTAACTCTGAAGTACCCCTGAAGGACTTAGTTGCTCGTCCTTCTATCAAAACTTATTTTGAGCCTGAGAGGGTTAAATAATAAAAGTATTTGTGTTTTATCTGAGATTATGTATGCAACACAGCTGTGATCATCTGGTCTGGTCTAATAAACCAAACAGTGTTTGCATCATTCCAGTGAGTCATTTCCTCACAGTTCATCTGAACTGTGTGTCGACTGAGTTTTTCCAGTAGGATGGTTGGTGGAGTGAGCTGTTCCCAGTGCAGCCACGGCTCAGATTACGTGTTTTAGAGCTGGAGTGGATGACAAGGCAGAAAAGTGTGTGTGTGTGTGCGTGCGTGCGTGCGTGCGTGCGTGTGTGCGTGCGTGCGTGTGTGTGTGTGTGTGTGTGGGGGGGGGGGGGTGTTACAGTTAATGCACCCAGGATTATGAAGACTTGTAAACAGCAATTCATAGATTAATGCTAAGGGCTCATCTTCCAATGCAAAATGGGAGGAAATGTGTTTTTATGTTTTGAATGGAAGGACAGAAGCTGTAGGGGAACATGTAATTTCTCTGTTTGACCTTTAGGAACTTTTCAGGTGTTTGTAGAGAATCAGTTGATGGTGAGGAAGCTGCTTTTTAAGCTGATGTGAGCAGTGGGAGCTAGTGCACCTCTGTGTGCTAGTGCATTAGTGTTGTTACATTTCTAATTGGAAGATGCGGTCCGTGTCTACGTGCAGTGCAGGAGGCAGACCTGGACCTCCCACACTCTGTCATTACTGTGTCTGCTCAGAAGAACACACGAGGCCACTTCATCCAAAACATCTTGTTCACCTCCTCCATTACATTTGGTTTGAAGCAGCCGTTCCCTGAAAAAGAGGTCGAGCAGGATGCTGCTGCGGAGCTGCTTTAGAGGATTAGAGGATTTAGAGAGAAAAAACATTGCTGAAGTTAAGCTTTAGCAAAACAGGGACATTAGATAGGACAATCTGCAGAATTGGAAATTTCAAAAGGAAACGTGTTGCGTAAGAGAGGAAAAGTTGTGTGGAGTGGAGAGCCTGTCTTTATGGTGACACCTCTCATCATTCTGACAAATCTGGTGTCCAATGTGCTCCAAATGGATAAATAACAACAACAGCAAGTCTGCTGTGTTTTCCTGGAGCATCATTTTAGCTTGACCTTCCTGTTTTGTTCTAAATGCAGGACTAACAGCTCAGAAGTGGAATCCAGCCCTTCAGCATCATCTTCTTAGCTCCATCTCTTCCCGACATTTTCTTCCAATCATTTTTGTATTCTTCCTACCGGTAGCCAGGTTTCTCTCCTCCTTTCTTATTCTTTCTCCTTCCATCTCCATCCTCTCCCAGACCCTCCCAGATGCCGAAGAACAGCAAGGTCATCCAGCGTGTCCAGAGCCATGAGCACGTCACCGAATCTGTGACCGACCTGCTCGGAAATGAGGAGCCGCTAGACTACAAGAGCAGCTCCCTGAATGTCGGGGCTGCTGCTGGGAAGACAGTCCCACAGATAGAAGTGCCTGAAAACGATGGAAGACCCGCCTGGAACAGCAAGCTGCAGTACATCCTGGCCCAGGTGGGCTTCTCTGTGGGGCTTGGGAACGTGTGGCGCTTCCCTTACCTGTGTCAGAAGAACGGAGGAGGTGAGCAGAGTGACTGTGTCTTTTAGAGGTGGAGATGCTGCTTCGTTTGGTCAGAAAGAATCAAGAATTATTTATTTTTGTTTGTAAACTTAGATTTTGATGTGCTGATGAGGAAATCCAGAGCAGGAAGTGATGTCCTGCATGTTTTTTCTGCTCTCAATCAGTGGTCACCCTCCCTTTTTACGATGGTGCTGCCTCACAGTTTCCTCCTATTTTTGTTTATTTTGTCGCTGAAATGTTTCACATCTGCAAACAAATGTGTGTGTGAGACAAAGATAACCGGCGTAAGTACAGAACGCAGTTTTTTCATTTTTCAGGAAGATTTTGACAGAAAAATGTCTTCCTTACCAATTTAGCTCAATGTTCATGCAGCCATTTTCATCCCTCCGGGTCGCGGAGGCAGCAGCTCCAGCAGAGGCCCAGGCCTTCCCTGGCCAACGCAAAATCCCTCCAGCAGGTCTGAGTCAACCAGAGGGTCTTCTGTCAGGAGATGTCTAAGAGGCATTCCGAATAAATGCTTGAACAAACTCAGTCAGCTTCTCTCTAAAGCCTGATTTATGCTTCTCCGTCTGCGTCAGTGCGGAGACACGCAACGCCATTATCCATCCTTGCGTAGGGCACGCAAGTACGTACGGAGTCGAGCCCACTTTTTTAAACATTCGTCGAACGAGACGGATTACGCAAGCTTGTGATTGGTCAGGACGCCGCTGTTGTTTACAGCGCCGCCATTGCAAAGAGAGCCGAGGATAACTAGCGGCAGACACGGAGAAGCTTGAAGAATATCTCGCGAAAAAACTCTAAAATATGAACGTTTAATTCTCCCGTGACTGGAGGAGTGAAAAGATGCACAGCAAGCGTTTTATTTGTGGACGGAAATGACAGGAAACGTGGGTTTAGAGGTGGGGAGCGCATGAAGAGGTGGGAGAATGAGAGACAAATATGTCCGTGTTAAAAGTCTCTTAAACACACAAAAAACACAATATAAGCAAACGATCTTGGACCGATACATGACAGGATACCACAGAACAGCGCTACGCCCTCTGTTGTCCTGCCGGGCAATTGCTTTGCAACACTCTCCAGGAGACGTAGAAGTATGAGAGCAAAACGCTTCCGTCAGTCCGTGCGTGTCTGTCCCTTGCGGAGCTGACGGAGAAGCATAAACCAGGCTTAAGTCAGGGGTGCTCAACCCTGGTCCTGGAGGGCCGGTATCCAGCAGGTTTTGTGGTTTTTCTGCTCCAACACACTTGATTAACTGGTTGAATCACCTGTGCAGCCTCTCATCAGGCTCTGCAGAAGCCTGTTAATCACCTGCTGATTGAAATCAGGTGTGTTGAAGCAGAATTAAAACTAAAACATGCTGGATACCGGCCCTCGAGGACCAGGATTGTGCACCCCTGCTAAGTGGAGGAGCAGTGGCTCCACCCAGAATCTCTCCTGGAGGTTGGAGCTCTTCTTCTCTGTGGCTGAGGCTGACCAGCCTGTGAAGAGAATTCATTTTCCCTGCTTGTGTTCACAATCTTGTTCTTTTGGTCACCAAAGCTCGCGACCATAATTGAAGGATGGAACGAAGAACATCATCACACCCGCAGTAGTGTGATGGTTTGGGCCGCTCTGCTGCTTCAGGACCTGGACCACTTGCTGTAATTGATGAAATCATGAATTCTGATCTCCAGCAGAAATTCCTGAAAAAACATTTGACCTTAAACAGGTCATTCGTTACGGGGGGAAAATATTAAAATAAAATAAAAACAACAATAAAATAATTCAGACAAAATTCCTTCACAGAGATAACACTCTGTAGTTGACTTGGTTGTCGCCACCAGAGGGTTAGAGTGTCACTTGCACATTAAAAGGGTTGGATGGAGAGCTAGACAGATCTTTTTAAGGTTGGCTCACAAATACCAACTAAATGTGTCATCTTCAGATTTATACTAGCTATTATTTTAATGCTTCTGATTTTTTTTTCTTTATTTTACTGAAGCTCTGCTTTAAGAAATACTTGCTTAGGTTTTGATTTGATATCGTGTTAATAAAGGTTAGAAAATTCACTAAAAAGGTGCTTCTTTGTACGGCACCTGAGGGGCGGCGGTGGCAGAGGAGTTTAGTGCCCCCCTTTATCCAGAGGGTTGCAGGTTTGCATCCCATCTGTAGCAGTCGTTGTGTCCTTGGGCAAGAAGAAGAAGAAGAAACTATCATTTCTATAGCACCTCTCAAGATAAAAATCACGAGGCGCTTCACCCACCATGCCTTTTGGTGGTGGTCAGAGGAACTGGTGGCTAAAGTGTATGGCAGCCTCGCCTCTGTCACTTTGCCCCAGGGCAGCTGTAGCTACACTGTAACTCATCACCATCAGTGTGTGTGCATGGGTAATTGACTCTGTTTTTAATCAACTAGGACAATTTAGAAAAACAAATGTTTTAAATCATTATAAGATGATAGAAATGATATGCTATAGTGCACATATATGGTCATAGCTTCCTGCTCTCAGCTGTCAGCCTTGGTGTGTGTGTGTGTGAGCTCATCCATCAGAAACTACACAGCTCTTTCATTCAGCCCAGAACTGTCATGGGAGCAGCTGCATTGTGCAGAAAGTCTAAAAATAGCAGCAACATCGATTGCTCAGGTTGAGCTCATCTGATACTTCGATAAACAGAGCGGGTTGAGGGAAATGCATTCATGTAACTGCATAGGGAGGAGGTTTTGTTTGTATTTGGGATGCATGTGTGCACTGGAGTTGTACAAACCTGCTTCACTATCAGGAACCACACCTGGTGCATGAGTCCATGCTGCAGTAGGTCGGACTGTTTCAGCTGATTTATCGACTTTCTTAAGGACTTACTGCCTGTTGCCTCTCCCTGGGCTGCCACCTTACCGTGGTGGAGGGGTTTGAGTGTCTCAATGATCCTAGGAGCTAAGTTGTCTGAGGCTTTCTGCCTCTGGTAGGGTCACCCATGGCAAACAGGTCCTAGGTGAGGGATCAGACAAAGAGCAGACCAAAGACCTCTTATGATGAATTATATAAATGGAAACCGTGTTTCCCGGACGTGGGTCACTGGGGCTCCCCTCTGGAGCCAGGCCTGGAGGTGGGGCACGCTGGCGAGCGCCTGGTGGCCGGGCTTACACCCATGGAGCCCAGCCAGGTACAGCCCGAAGAGGAAACGTGGGTCCACCTTCCCATGGGCTCACCACTCGTGGGAGGGGCCAAAGGGGTCGGGTGCAGTGTGTGACGGGTGGTAGTCGGGGGCGGGGACCTTGGCGGTCTGATCCTCGGCTACAGAAGCTGGCTCTTGGCACATGGAATGTCACCTCTCTGGTGGGGAAGGAGCCTGAGTTGGTGTGTGTGGTTGAGAGGTTCTGACTAGATGTAGTCGGGCTCACCTCAACTCATGGCTCTGGCTCTGGAACCAGTTTCCTTGCGAGGGGTTGGACTTTCTACCACTCTGGAGCTGCTCCCACTGAGAGGCGCAGAGCAGGGGTGGGCATACTAGTTGCCCCCCATCTTGGTACCTGTACATTGGGGTTTACCCCAGTGAATGAGAGGGTAGCCTCCCTCTGCCTACATGTGGGGGGACGGGTTCTGACTGTGGTCTGTGCTTATGCACCAAACTACAGTTCAGACTACCCACCCTTTTTGGAGACCTTGGAGGGGGTGCTGGAGAGCGCTCCTTCCGGTGACTCCCTCGTTCTGCTGGGGGACTTCAACGCTCACGTGAGCAACGACAGTGAGACCTGGAGAGGTGTGGTTGGGAGGAACGGCCTCCCTGATCTGAATTCGAGTGGTGTTTTGTTATTGGACTTCTGTGCCAGTCATGGATTGTCCATAATGAACATCATGTTTAGACATAAAGGTGTCCATATGTGCTCTCTGCACCAGGATACCTTAGGCCGCAGCTCGATGATCGGCTTTGTCGTTGTTTCATCTGACCTGCGGCCACATGTCTTGGACACTCGGGTGAAGAAAGGAGCGGAGCTGTCAACTGACCACTAGCTTGTGGTGAGTTGGCTCAGATGGTGGGGGAAGATGCTGGTCAGACCAGGCAGGCCCAAACGTATCGCGAGGGTCTGCTGGGAACGTCTGGCAGAGTCTCCTGTCAGAAGGAGCTTCAATTCCCACCTCCGACAGAACTTCCAAAATGTTCCGGGGGAGGCGGGGGACATTGAGTCTGAATGAACCCTGTTCCGTGCCTCCATTGCTGAGGCTGCCGACCAGAGCTGTGGTTGCAGGATCGTCGGTGCCTGTCGGGGTGGCAACCCCCAAACCCACTGGTGGACATTGGCGTTTAGGGATGCTGTCAAGCTGAAGAAAGAGCCCTATCAGGTATTTTTGCCCTGTGGGACTCCAGAGGCAGCTGACAGGTACCGACAGTCAAAGCGAAACGTGGCTCGGGTGGTCGCCAAGGCAAAAACCCGGGCATGGGAGGAGTTCGGTGAGACCATGGAGCAAGACTTCCGTGTGGCTTCGAGGAGATTCTGGTCCACCATCTGGCGCCTCAGGGGAGGAAAGCAGTGTGCTACCAACACTATCTATAGTGGGGATGGTGTGCTGCTGACCTCTACTCAGGATCTTGTGGATCGATGGGCAGAATACTTCAAAGACCTCCTCAATCCCACCGACACGTCTTCCAGTGAGCAAGCAGTCTGGGGACTTTGGGTTGGCCTCTCAAATCTCTGGTGCTGAGGTCACTGAGGTGGTTAAAAAGCTCCTCTGTGGCAAGGCTCCAGTGGATGAGATCCGCCCGGAGTTCCTTAAGGCTCTGGATGTTGTGGGGCTGTGTTGGCTGGCGCGGCTCTGCAATATCGCATGGACATCGGGGGCAGTCCCACTGGACTGGCAGACCGGGGTGGTGGTCCCCTTATTTTAAAAGGGGGACCGCAGGGTGTATTCCAACTACAGGGGGATCACACTCCTGAGCCTTCCTAGTAAGGTCTATTCAGGGGTTCTGGAGAGGAGGGTCCGTCGAATTGCTGAACCTCCGATTCAGGAGGAGCAATGTGGTTTTTGTCCTGGCCGTGGAACACTGGACCAGCTCTATTCCCTTAGGGGGATGCTAGAGGGTGCGTGGGAATTTGCCCAACCAGTCTACATGTGTTTTGTGGATCTGGAGAAGGCGTTTAACCGCGTCCCTCGAGGGGCCCTCTGGGGGGTACTCCGGGAGTATGGAGTACCAGGCCCTCTGATACGGGCTGTTAGGTCCCTGTATGACCGGTGTCAGAGCTTGGTCCACATTGCCAGTGTTCTGAGAAAACATCCTACTTTGGCAATACCCATAGGATAATTTTACGGTGTTTTACATGACACAAACCCTAACCCTTACCCTAACCCTAACTATGTTCTGAGATATGGAGGTTTGTTAGTGCCACACAGCCACTTTCACTTTAGGCTCTAACTCTTAATTCTACCTATAACTATAACCAAGACTTCTTGTGTTGTGTCCTGATAGGGTTATGAATAATGTTTTGAACTATGGAGGTGTTTTAGTGCCAACCCCCCATTTTACTTTTAAACTTTAACCCTTAACTAAAACTCTACCCTTAACCAAGACTTCTAGGGTTTCGTCCTGATAAGGTTACGAACAATGTTTTGAAATATGGAGGTCTGTTAGTGCCACTCAGCCGTCTTAACTTTAGCCTTTACACTCTACACTCCAGCTCTAGCCTTAACTAGAACTTCTTGTGTTTAGTCCTGATTAGCTTACGACCCCTGGTGAACAATTACTGTTAGGCTAAGACTAATAAATAATATAATGTTTTAATTCTGGATGTTTTTATTACTACCTGTCTATCTGAATTTTAAATTCTACCCCTCACCCTTACGCTATCCTAACCCTAAAACTCCGTGGGTCTAATTCAGTAGTCTTTTTCTGTATGCTACTAGTCTCCTACCTATTGCAAACCTAGAATCTAACCCTCACCCTACACCCCACCCTAACCCTAAGGTTTGGGGGTTTAAATCATTAGTCTTTAACTGTATGCTACTAGTCTCCTACCCATTGTAAACTTAGAATCTAACCCTCACCCTGCACCCCACCTCTAACCCTAAGGTCTGTGGATTTAATTCATTAGTATTTAGCTGTATGGAATAATGTTTTTTAAAAAACTATATAGGTTAGTTAGTGCCACTCACCCACCTCTCTTGTAGTCTCTAATTCTGACCTTCAGCTCGAATCTTAACCAAGATCTCTTGTGACTAATTGGGATTTGTTGAGAATAATACTTTAAACTATAGAGGTCGGTTAGTGCCACCTGTCCACCTTACTTTGAACCCCTAACCCTGAAGTTTAGATTCCAACCCTAACCAATCTTACTTTTTAGATTCTAACCCTGAGTTGTAGCGCTAATCTTAATCTAGACCCCTTGTGGCCAATTAGTATTGATTTAAGAATAATGTTTTAAAACTATGGAGGTTTGTTAGTGCCACTCGCCCACTTTACTTTTAGCCTCTGAACTCGGCACTCCAGCGCTGTCTGCCTGCTCATCTCTTTTCCTCTCCCATTCCCTCTCATGCACGTAGGAGGAGGAGTTGGGAGAGCCAGGTTTAGCCTACTCCGGCTCGGATGTGTTTGGGCGTGACACCACATCTGTTACCTGGACCACATAACCCCTTTAAGTTAGGGTTAAAACATACACAGGTTTATACTTGAAAATACAGTTAATACCACACTACAAACTGTGCTGTTCTCTTTCTCACCACTGTTCCTCTCCCATTCCCTCTCCCACACTCAGGACTGGGAATTGGGGGAGCCAAGTTTAGCCTACTCCGGCTCGGATGTGGTTGAACGTAACACTACGACACCATGTCTGTTACTTGGTCTCTACCAAATCTGGGTCCACCTTGGTTTCCTCCTTGTTTCCTCTGGTTCTCTATTCTGTTCTTCTTCTCACTGTCTTCTTGAGTCTGTTTTTTCATGTTTTTCTACTCTACTCTTTTACTGTTCATTAAGACGAACCAACAACTGGAGGGGAGTTCTAGAGTGACACGCGACGGCCCGTGCATTGCCAGTGACTCCCTATTCAACTGTTTCGGTTAAGCTACTGATTCAGGGGGAACTCACTGAGATTTATCTACTCCATCTACTCCACCTAACCCAAAAAAATTAGGAATCAACGTCAATAAAAAGTACTAATACTTACAACTTACCTATTTTCCTGCAAATATGACAACGGAGTAGCATTCCCTTTTTGTGTTGTGCGCATGCGCGCACATGCTCAGGAACAACGGGTAGGACGGTTTACCGGGTAGGAGAAATTCCCAGAACACCGGAAGTAAGTCGGACTCGTTCCCAGTGAGAGTTGGACTCCGCCAAGGTTGCCCTTTGTCACAGATTCTGTTCATAACCTTTATGGACAGGATTTCTAGGCACAGCCAAGGTGTGGAGGGCATCCATTTTGGTGGCCTGAGGATCAGGTCTCTGCTTTTTGCAGATGATGTGGTCCTGTTGGCTTCATCAGAACGTGATCTTCAGCTTTTGCTGGAGCGGTTCGCAGCCGAGTGTGAAGCAGCTGGGATGAGAATCAGCTCCTCTAAATCTGAGACCATGGTCTTGATTCGGAAAAGGGTAGAATGCCTTCTCCGGGTCAGGGATGAGGTCCTGCCCCAAGTGGAGGAGTTTAAGTATCTCAGGATTTTGTTCACGAGTGAGGGAAAACTGGAGCATGAGATCGATAGGCGGATTGGTGCTGCACCTGCAGTGATGCGGGCGTTGTACCGGTCTGTTGTGCTGAAGAGAGAGCTGAGTCAGAAGGCGAAGCTCTCGATTTAACGGTCATTCTACGTTCCTACCCTCACCTATGGTCATGAGCGTTGGGTAGTGACCAAAAGAACGAGATCGCGGATACAAGCGGCTGAAATGAGTTTTCTCCGAAGAGTGGCTGGGCTCTCCCTTTGAGATATGGTGAGAAGCTCGGTCATTCGGGAGGGGCTCGGAGTAGACCCGAGAGGAGCCAGTTGAGGTGGCTCAGGCATCTGGTCAGGATGCCTCCTGGACGCCTCCCTGATGAGGTTTTCCGGGCACGTCCAACCGGGAGGAGACCTAAAGGTAGACCCAGGACACGGTGGAGGGACTATGTGGCCCAAGTGGCTGGGGAGAGGGAAGTCTGGGCCTCTCACCTTAGGCTACTGTCCCCGCGACCCGACTCCGGATAAGTGGATGAAAATGGATGGATGGATGGATGGATGGATGGATGGAGGCTTATTTACCTCCAGGGGCATCTTCTCCTGACTCAACAGGTTGCATTACCTGACCGGCAGCCATTTTTCACTTGCTGTCTGGAAGACAATTACAGGCACATTAAAGACCTTGTTGTATTAGCTATCAGTGTGTGGGCTCTCGCCTCTCTTCTCTCCTCTGTGATGCTCCTTCTCCTCCTTTGTCTTCATGCTTTGTTTGAGCTGAGGTGTAATAACACATCTGCTGCACGAGCCGGCTCAATTTTTAATACGATGTGTGATGGAGCGTATTCACTTAAAGCTGATTTATGGATCCTGCTAAACCTCCTCACTCCATTTAACTTCCAGTCTTTTTTTTTAGCTGTTTTCATTTAGGCTCTGCCTCTCTACCCACCCACTATGAGATGTGTGTGACATCAGCTGTATTTCCTGTTTTTGATGCAATAATAGATGAACATGGGAACAAATTTCTATCAAAGATTTGACAAAATATCAAAAATAAAAGGAAAATCAAATAAGGATATATTTCTATTGTTCATTTTCTCCCCAGGGGCTTATTTGGTTCCTTACTTCATCCTCCTCATCATCATCGGTATCCCACTCTTCTTCCTGGAGCTGGCCGTGGGTCAGAAGATCCGGCGTGGGAGCATCGGAGTGTGGAACTATGTTTGCCCACGTCTCGGTGGGATAGGGATGTCCAGTCTGATGGTGAGGACAGTTTGTTTCTGTCTTTAATCAGAGGATCATAGGCTGCAGTTAGAAAGCAGCTCTCAGATGCTGCAGTGAAACGGAACGCTGAATGTGCAGCAGTGAAAGAACAAAAACACAAAGCTCTGCCTGAGATTTATGAGCACGTCCTCTTTTCTGCATGAGTAAACACTTAATACTACTGTCATAGCAAAAAGATTAGAAACACCCTCTATCTGTGCTATGATTCTATGTTGCAGGACTTTATATAAAAACATTTTGGGCCTCTTGTTACTAATTTAAATAGTCAATAATATTTATTTTTAGCTGCTTTTTCACTGGATTCTGACAAGTCCCTCTGACTATGACAACATATGCAGCATATGGTGGTCAACCTGGAACCTCATACACACTCATAGCTGTCCAGGATATTTACAGTACTTACAGGTGGTTCAGAATGCCTGTGCTCGGCTTCTGACCAAGTTCTCCAAACACACCCACATCAACCCGCTTCTCCTCCAGCTTCACTGGCTGCCAGTCAACTTCAGGGTTCATTTCAAGATCCTGGTTCTGGTCTATAGGGCCTTACATGGACACGCACCATCTTACATTGGGGATCTTCTTAGTCCCTACACCCCCAGCAGGTCCCTGAGGTCCAGTGATCAAAGCCTTGGTTGTGCAGCACCAGGCTAAAGACCAAAGGTGACAGATCATTTGCTGCTGTGGCCCCCAGACTCTGGAACTCTCTCCCCCTGAGCCTGAGATCAGTGGACTCAGTGGTCTCCTTTAAAAAGCAGCTGAAGACTCACTTGTTCAAGCTGGCTTTTGTATGACCTTCTTCACCACTCTCTCTTTATTCTGCTCTCCCCACCTATTCCACCTTCCTCAGGATCCACTGATTTCCCTCTTTCCTGTTCACTCTCTCTCTTTCTTTACATTTTTTAAATCACAATTGCCTATTTTTGCCCATTTTAATATATTTCTAAACTTTTTCTAAATGCTTTTTTATATTTTTACAATTTTTGTTTTTGTGAAGCGCCTCATGATTTTTATCTTGAGAGGCGCTATAGAAATGATATTTTCTTCTTCTTCTTCATCAGTAAGACATTAGTTGGGTCTGAGGAATTGGCTCCCATAAACTTAAATAGTTACAACTTTGCTTTAGTTCATCCACTCAACATGTGATTGTAAAAGTCAACCATGCATATGCTAATGCATGTGTCAATAAAGGAACCGGCTTAATGTGACAGAAGTTTGGTATACACCAACAAGCAGCAGACGACTCCTTCTATCCTGCTTTAAATAACACCCCCTTACCATCACACCTCCTTCTCCATGCTCGACAGTGGGATACACGGATCCCTTCCTCTTTTCTTGAGCCTGTCAGAAGATAGTAACCAGTGAACTCAGTTTTGGATGCAGCAATGTTGAATCCTTGTTCATCAAGAGATGCTGAGTTTAGGTGGGGGTTCCCCAGGGGTCTGTTTTGGGACCCTTGCTGTTCTTGCTTTATATTCTTCTTCTAGGGCTGCTATTTAAAAACACATTAGTTTCCATCTTTATGCTGATGATTGTCAGCTTTGTTTTCCAGGTCAGCAGGAATGGGATAACATACTGCAGTTGGTGGATTGCTTCCCAAAAGTGACTCTGGATGGCGAGTAACTTTCTGGTGCTCAATGAAGGCAAAACTGAGATAATAGTTATTTCTCCAAATGACCAGCAGCTCAATGGATTGGACCGTTTATCGCTCCTCCCCTATGAAAAATCTGTGATACCAGACTTGGGTGACCTGCAAGATCTTTACATTCGGTTCACCTGTTGGTGGTTACAAGGAGTGATCGTGCTTTTGTGGTTATAGGCCCTCAGCTCTGGAACCAACTCCAATCAGAGATAAAACAGTCCACGACTCTGCCCATTTGTTAAAGCCAGACTGAAGCTTAATTTTAGATCAGTTTGCTTTTAGTGCAGTTTTTAGTGTTTTTACTCATTGCTCTTTGAACTTATTGCTTTCAATTCTTCTATTGTTGTTTATTTTTTGTGTTTTATGCTATAATTTTACTGTAATGTTTGTGTTTACAGTGTTTTTATGTGTCTCTGTGCTATGTGCAGCACCTTGGGCCTCCTTGACTGGGGTGGGGGTGGGGGGTGGGGGGTGGGGAGGTTTTATAAATAAACAATTGAACTGAATTGAAATAGCACCGCTGAAAGTCTCAGTCGTAATAAAAAGGCAAGAAGAGGAACTGATTTATTTCTGATTCTCATTAATTAAGAAACATTACTGATGATAAGGTAATAAAATTGGTTCAGAATGCAAAGAGCTGAGATTACAGACAGAATCTTCCGTTACTGGGTATTAGTACACATTTTTACTGTGTGTGTGTGTGCATGTGTGTGTTTGTGAGTAAATTCAAATGCATCAGCTCTCTCTCTCTCTTGGGTTGATGGGTTTTATTCATGTGACTGAGAGTTCGTGGCGGCCTTTCTTCAGTGCTGAACGACTGGGACAGAAGCTGCTATAAATACCTCAGAGGAGATAGCAGCTGAAAAGAGACGACTTTAATTATTCATGCTTTCTTCAACCTTATTTAGTGTCTGAATGTCCTTGCTGCCAAGACTTGAGAAGGCAGACAGCAGCAGGGGACGTTTACCAATCACGTAGACTCATTAGCATTTTTTTCTGCTTAAAGTCAAACGGCACATGTTTGTATTTAGTGTGATGTTTGCTGTATCTGTCTAGGTGTGCGGTTTTGTTGGACTCTATTATAACGTGATCATCGGATGGAGCATCTTCTACTTTTTCCAGTCCTTCCAATACCCTCTGCCGTGGAGCGACTGTCCAATCAGGAAGAACGGGACAACTGCAAGTGAGAAACAAAAAATCCCACAATAAACATGATCATATCACACAGAAACACAGCAAGAATTTGACAGAAACTGATGCTAATACACAAACTGTAGACTTTCTGTTGTATTTATTTGCTTTTTTAGACAATGTGTTGATATTTTTAACAAAACGTGTTAAAAAAACTATTATTTTTACAATTTGTACTAAGAAAGGCAGTTTTGAAGGTGCGGAGGGAAATAAAAGTCCTGTTTAGATTCAGGAATATTTGAATTTACAGTTTAAGAGCATCTAAACACAGGATGGAAGAGGATAAAAATGGAAGCAAATAAATTATTAAGTGAAGGAAAAACAAAGACACTCCTGAGCTTAATAATATTGATGTTCTGCTCATTAAGAACCGGGTCTATGTCCTGGCTCCTACAGGAGAGACTCCAGTCTGAGAGCCTTGATGTTTGTTTTCCATGTAATTATTCAAGTGCAATAAAACACACAAATTAGACCATCTGAAAATTAAAGAGGAGTGCAGAGGTTGTCTCCCAGAGTGCGCTGGTAGAAAACGGTCCTCATCCCATAAACCTGCAGTCAGTTTGTTCACGAACGAGACGTCAGCAGTTTCAGAGCAACCAGACAACCAACCAACACAGAGATTTTACGTAATATCACTTCCATTTCACGTTTACGGGTGTGTCCCGTAATCCAGGATGAACAGCTATGGAGGATTTGTTCATGATTAGAAGTATTAAATACATGACCTTGTGTGTGCGTGTGTGTGTGTGTGCGTGTGCACGCATGTGTGTGTGTGTGTGTGTGTGTGTGTTTGCGCTTGTGCGTGTGCGTGTACGTGTGTGTGCATGTTTGTGTGTGTGTGTGTGTGTGTGTGTGTGTGTGTGTGCGTGCGTGTGCATGTGTATGTGTGTGTGTGTGTGTGTGCGCACGTGTGCGTGTGTGTGTGTGCGTGCGCGTGCGTGTGAGAGTGTGTGTGTGTGTGTGTACATGTGTGCATGTGTGTGTGTGTGCGCGTGTGTATGTGTGTGTGTGTGTGAGTGTGTATGTTTGTGTGTGTGTGTGTGTGTGTGTGTGTGTGTGTGTGTGTGTGTGTGTGTGTGTGTGTGCACGCATGTGTGTGTGTGTGTGTGTGTGTGTGTTTGCGCTTGTGCGTGTGCGTGTACGTGTGTGTGCATGTTTGTGTGTGTGTGTGTGTGTGTGTGTGTGTGTGTGCGTGCGTGTGCATGTGTATGTGTGTGTGTGTGTGTGTGCGCACGTGTGCGTGTGTGTGTGTGCGTGCGCGTGCGTGTGAGAGTGTGTGTGTGTGTGTGTACATGTGTGCATGTGTGTGTGTGTGCGCGTGTGTATGTGTGTGTGTGTGTGAGTGTGTATGTTTGTGTGTGTGTGTGTGTGTGTGTGCGCGCGCGTGTGTGTGTGTGTGCGCGTGTGTTTGCGTGTGTGTGTGTGTGTGTGTGTGAGTGTGTGTGTGTGTGTGTGTGCGTGTGTGTTTGCGTGTGTGTGTGTGTGTGTGTGTGTGTGTGTGTGTGTGTGTGTGTGTGTGTGTGTGTGTGTGTGTGTGTGTGTGTGTGTGTGTGTGTGTGTGTGTGTGAGGTCTCAGCCTGTGAGCTCAGATGTAGATAACAAAAATGAGCCAGTGCAGCAGAATCTCTGAACATGGATTTTACATCAGAGCGTATATGGTGGTGTCCCAGATTAAGGCGTCGCTGCTGTCCAGCCACATGCAGTTTCTAACAGATCTGGTGTGCAGAAACAAACCACATCTGTGTTCGTCATACAAATGGAGGTTCGTGAGGTGCATACTAAGTACACAGGTGACCTTGTGTTGCTCTCAGAAATGTAACACACACCAGAAGAATTCAGATGAAGAATTCTTTCAGGTTTTTTGTCTTAATGTATTTCTTCTCCAGAAAAGCCAACATCTTTCTTTGTGCTGTGCAGTTGTAGAGCCAGAGTGTGACAAAAGCTCAGCCACAACCTATTTCTGGTACCGGCAGACTCTGAACACCACCAGCACCATCGCAGAGAGCGGTGGCCTCAACATCAAAATGACCCTGTCGCTGCTGGTGGCGTGGATCATCGTCTGCCTCGCCGTCATCAGAGGAATTGCCTCCTCTGGGAAGGTAGTGAAGCAGAGAGGACGGAATACAAAATGAGTAAACAAAAGTTTTCCCTGCTTTGAGAAAAGGTTTTCCCACTCCCACAGGTGATGTATTTCAGCTCTCTTTTCCCATACGTGGTGCTCTTCTGTTTCCTGGTTAGGGGCTTGATGCTGAAGGGATCCGTGGATGGTATTGCTCATATGTTTACTCCAAAGGTAAATTACGTGTCTTTTCTTGGTTTTCCACTTTTCTCATTGCTCCTTAATGAGCCCATCCCTGCTCTGTTTTAGTTGGAGAAGATGTTGGAGCCTCAGGTTTGGAGGGAAGCAGCTACCCAGGTCTTCTTCGCTCTGGGTCTTGGCTTCGGAGGAGTCATCGCCTTCTCCAGTTACAACAAGATCGACAACAACTGCCACTTTGACGCCGTGCTCGTCTCTTTCATCAACTTCTTCACCTCAATCCTGGCCACGCTGGTGGTGTTCGCCGTGCTGGGCTTCAAGGCTAACATCATGAATGAAAAATGTGTTGCAGAGTAAGAACAACATCTGTAGCTAGCCCTAAAAATTAACAAAATACCTGCCTTTTAAAGGTGCGGTTCACTGGTCTCAGGGAGTAGAAGCTAAGCGTTAGCATTAGCAACTCCATCACACAGCAAAACTCCTTCACGCTTGTGTTATTTATGGAGATAAAACATTTGCAGAGCAAACAGGGTCAGTGGTAAAGTTGTGTTACTTTAAGCCAATCAGAGGGGAGAAGTTCAAATATCATGAATATTAGTGAGTAAGACTCAAAATCCTGCCATTTTTGTCTGCATTTTGGTCATTCTGCTCTTTTGTTTCTATAGAAATGGAGAAAAGATTCTGGAATACCTCAACTCTAACATCCTGAGTCACGATCTCATCCCTCCACATGTGAACTTTTCCCACCTCACCACATCAGACTATGCTGAGCTGTACGGCGTCATCAAGACTGTGAAAGAAGGCAGCTTTGCTCAGTTGGGTCTGGAGCCTTGTGTCCTGGAGGATGAACTCAACAAGGTGAGTCTCTGCTGATCAGTTAACCAGCTCGTGTGCTAGATCTCACAGCCCTGGATGTCTCTCTGCAGGCGGTCCAGGGTACTGGTCTGGCCTTCATTGCCTTCACTGAGGCCATGACCCATTTCCCAGCATCCCCATTCTGGTCAGTAATGTTCTTCTTCATGCTCATTAACCTCGGCCTGGGCAGCATGATTGGCACTATGACTGGCATCACCACACCCATTCTTGATGCTTACAAAGTCCAGAAGGAGCTTTTAACAGGTACTCCTACTCCTCACCCTCACTCCTCATCTCCTTCACCAACACTTTCAAACCTCTTAATAATTTTTTATTATATTATTAAAGTACATCTGCCTGAATGTGTGACTGCAGTGAGAATAAAACCAGTTGTTAAAAGCCAAATAACTTTCTTTTTCAGTGTGTTGCTGCATTGTGGCGTTCCTTTGTGGCCTGCTGTTTGTTCAGCGCTCAGGAAACTACTTTGTCACCATGTTTGATGATTATTCAGCTGGCCTGCCTCTCACTGTGGTGGTAATCCTGGAAAATCTGTCTGTCGCTTGGATATATGGCACCAAGAGGTGAGAGTGAGCGTGTCTGTAATTACTTCTGAGAAGCGCTAAATGTGTGTGAAGTATTGTTTTAAATTGGTGTTTTTGTCAGGTTCATGCAGGACCTGGAGGACATGCTGGGCTTTCGGCCATCAGTTATCTATTTCTACCTGTGGAAGTACGTCTCTCCTCTCTGTCTCATCGTTCTCATCTCAGCCTCCGTCGTAGAGATGGCCATCAGCCCACCGGGGTACAACGCCTGGGTTCAGGAGCTGGTCAGTCTGTGTGTGTGTGTGTGTGTGTGTGTGTGTGTGTGTGTGTGTGTGTGTGTGTGTGTGTGTGTGTGTGTGCGTGCGTGCGCGCGCGCCTAATTATTCAACTGTTCATCAAAGGCAATGGAGACCGCAAGCCTGTGATTGGTCAGGACTCCATTTCCTTTCAATTGGTCAACTGCAAAAAGAAAAAAGTCACTCTACTTGTCACACTGGTGTGTGTGACATTTGTTCTCTTCATTCGACCCATCCTGTGGGGAAGCAGTGAGCTGCAGGCACAGCCGCACTCGGGAGCTATTTGGTTTAACCCCTCAATCCAACCCCTTAAAGCTGAGTGTCAAACAGGGAGGCAATGGGCCCATTTCTAAAGTCTTTGGTATGACCAGACCAGACCTGAACCTGATCTCCCAGTCTCAGGGCGGACACTCTGGCCACAGAATTATGGAAGCATGTGTCTAACAGAAATCTAATTATTATACAGTAGCAGAAGTTATTTTTCATTTTCTTCTTCATCATTGCTTATTCTGTGTAACGTACCAAAGGGTCAAATTTTCACCTTCTAATTGACCACAGGATGGCCTTTCATTTGCAGACATAAGCCCACTATCTATCAAGCCTCCAGATCCAGGAGGTTCTGCTCAGTGCTTGTTTGCATACAAGAAGACATAACTAAACTGTCAAGGTCTCCTGCAAAGGTCCTGCAAACTCTGTGTAAAAGCCAGACTGCTGATTGCTCACCCTAAAGAAAAATCAAACCTACTTGAAGCTCCTACAGGACTTTTCAACTCATTAGCTTAAATAATCATAAATGTTGAAAGAAATGTTTGAATAATATGTGCTTAAACCAATGATGGCTTTAAAATGAATATTGCTCTTACAATGATCCATTTCAGATCTTATGATCAGTAGGTGTTTCATTTTAACAAGTTTATCAATATTTACACTCCCACACATTACAATAAGATACTCATTAATGTAATGTTCACCTCACATAAGTGTTTTAAAGCATTCTCATTCACAAAGCATTAAACACCATTGTCACCAAGTCACAAAATGGGTAGTAATGAAGAAGAAAATGAAAAAGCAGTTTGTAGAATTGCTTATTCATTTTATTTCTGAGCCAAATTTGGGAGTTCTAATATGAAAATGAACATTTTTTCTGCTACTGCATAATAATTTGATTTCTGTTACACATATGCTTCCATACAAGCTGGTTAGGCCAGGCTAAAGCCAGAGTGTCTTTGTTCACAGCCAGGTCATAAAAAGCGTGTGTACCACCTCTTCCTCACCCCTTTTATGGAAGTGTATTACCGTTAGTGCTGGGAAAAAATTTAGGATCATTATCTCGTGATGACGAGAAACTTTCTCATTAAAATTAAACTTTATCCTTACAGCGTGATAAATCTCATTTTAAGGAGAAATTTTCTCGTTAAAAAGTGAAACTTTCTCGTTAAAACATGAAAAGTTTTCGTTACAGCGTGATATAAATCTCGTTTAAATTAGAAATTTTGTTGTTAAAACGTGAAACTTTCTCGTTATGTGATATAAATCTCGTTTTAACGCGAGATATTCTCGAAGTAAAACTTTCATAACTCGTAAGTGCTACAGGGTGAAACGCCGACATCTCACGGGATGTTTGAATCACGTCCAGAAGAAACAACGTAAGATGGAGTCAGAGAGAGCTTCTTTAGGTCTTTTAAAGAAGCAGTAATAAGTCAGAAGAACATATTCGCTCACACTTTCACCAGGTTGTCCTCCAAATTGATAACAATGGAGAAAACAGCCTGAGCTCTCACAATTTCTTGTTCAAGCAAAATTGCGTTACTTCCATTTTGTAGTTGAGGTGCAGCTTTTAATGTAAAAGTTGACTTCCTGTTTGTGCTTTTCACAATAAAAAAACTTTAAAACCTTTTCACATTCACAAATGATATGCGTAAAATATATGTCCCAATATTAAGCTAGCATGTTCTTTCTGTGTGGGAAATCTATGGGTGTTTTAATGTTATTTGCCTACAATTAAATACAACCTCAGCGCATGCATGGCACAGCCAGCAGTGAAGAGAGCTAGAGAGCGTAATTTGTTGTTTCAAACACGTTGCTTGGCGCTTTAGTCCCGGTTGTTGTGGCGCTGCCGCTGCTGTACTTCCTAACGTTTTACCATCAAGAACTGGAATAGCTGCCTCTTTCATTCTGAGTAGAACTCCAAAACGTATAACCACGTTTAAGGACTCATATTACGACTTATTAAACGCTGCTTTTGTCAGTTGCTAAGCAACTGACCGATGCTCCTCGTGCGATGTTGACTTGTGCCAAAATGGACAACCAATAATACCTTAAAGGGTCTGAGATGTTTGTTTATTGTTTATCCAGTGTGGCTGGTTAAAAAAACAGTTTCGTAGGTTTTGAAGATGTTTCTTGAGTGATTGAGTTTTGAAATTTCTGTCTCTTCAGGCACAGGAACGCTTTCAGAGCTACCCTCCCTGGGCCCTAGCCACGTGCTTCGCTCTTATTGTTGTGGCCATGCTTCCTCTCCCCATCGTTTTCATCGCTCGCCAGTTTAACTTAATGTCAGATGGCTCCAACAAGCTCTCTGTCACCTACCGGAAATCTATGATGAAAGACATTTCCAACCTGGAGGAGCAGGACGAGGCCAGATTTATCCTTGGAGCCAAGCCCGGCGAGGCTCCGGCATCTGTTCCAGGACACAGGCCCTACATGACTCCAAGGGGTAACACATCATTGGATCCCAATTCTCTCTCTCCAAACATCTGTTACGGCACAAGCTACCAAAACGCTGCGATAAGCCCCACCACACCCACGACGCCGCCGACACCTGTCACGCCAGAGTCTGACTCCTGAAGACCCTCCCCTAACAGCAGGTCTTTTTAAAACCTTTTTTGTTTTTTCAGCCATCAGGTCTTCACCAGGCACCGCTGCGTCACAGAGGAATCTCGCCACTGCCCTGCTGTTATCACGCAAAGCCAAACAGTTTAAATATGAGCACAAGATGAAATGTTTTCATGTCCCCCAACATCTACACAGCTTTTTATTTAAGATAAACATTAACGTGTGAAATCACCAGTTACATAATTATCACAGCTGAGTGAATTTTTTTGCCTCAGCAGAAGGATTATTATCAGAGAAATATCCGTCACACGTGTAATCCAGGCTGTGGCTGCTGCCTCGAACGTTTGAAAGGATTCAGCTCATGACAGCGGAGAGCTGAAGTGAGTCTGAGTCATAAAACACATCTGTAATGCTGCTCTCCGTCACAAATCTGACTGCAACAGCCACAAACAGCACAATACATGCCTGTTCTCCTTAGGTATCTAAATTGAAAATACATCATTTAAAATTTTTTTACAGGATCTTAATCACATACACACACACACACACACACACACACACACACACACACACACACACACACACAATAAGGCTGCTCTACAGAATGTTTTGTTCAGACCCAAAGTCAAACCTCCTGCTGGAGTTTTTTTGTAAAATTCTTGTTTTTTCATTTTGTAAATACAACAATAATGTAGAAATAAAGTTAGCATAATGTAGAATTTACTACGTGGAAATTAAAACTGTCACTATCCCTCATGCACATACATGTTCTGTAGGACAAATAAACACATTTTATTACCTTTTCACCAAAGACTAAAATGGAAACGAAACACTGGATGTCTAGCAATAAAAATAGGAATTAAGCAACAATTTTGATCTTTTAAAAGGGATATTTGTGGAAAAGTTATGAAAACTGAATCATTTTCATGTTAGGTAGCTCTGAATGAGATTAGCTCATAGCGACTAGCTAACAGCTAATCTGATCGAAGTGAATTTCTGTCATCTTAAAATGACTTTTATCTTAACCCTTTATGGTGGGTTTTGCAAATTCTATGTAAAGTTTAGATCAATGTCAACGTTAAATCAGTTATGTGTTAGCAAAAATGGTGATGTTGGCAGCAGCTAGCTGGAGTTTGGTGATACTACTGTGACTAGTGCGCCAGTGGGAAGGTTCGTTTTAAATGTTTTAAGACCAAACCTTCAAATTAAAAGTCATGGTGGGACACAAAGAACATTTTTCTTAACTTAAGAAATGTAAAATGGGGGCAGCAGTAGCTCAGGTGGTAGAGCGGGTTGCCTCATGAGCGGAGGGTCATGGGTTCGATTCCAGCTCCTGCCAGGGGTATCCTGTTGTTGTGTCCTTGGGCAAGACAATTCACCCAACTTGCCTGTGTTGGTGGTGGTCAGAGGGACCGATGGCGCCAAATCGCAGCCTCGCCTCTGTCAGACCTCCCCAGGGCGGCTGTGGCCACAAGTAGCTTACCATCACTAGCAGTGTGTGAATGTGAGAGTGTGTGAAAGCGTCTTTGGGTGTCTAGAAAAGCGCTATATAAGTTCAATGCATTATTATTATTATTATTATAAAAATTAGTTATGGTGCATTTTTATTCATCCTGCTCAAAGATTATCTTCATAATAGTCAAATAAAAAATTGTTGATCTACATCAACAGCGAGCTTAAAAGACAAAAATCCATCGCAGGACAAATGCAATAGTGGAAACACAAAGTTACTTTATGGACCACAAATGGCCCCCGGGCCACACTTTGTACACGCCTGTGGACGAAAAGCATAAGAGCACAAACCCAATTGCACAACGTTCTCTGTAACAAAAGTAACAAAGATAAAAAAGGACCAAAATATTTAGAAACCTTCGTAGCAAAAATACAAATAACATGAACTCATCAGCTGACCTGACAGAATGCGCTCCAGAAAGCCTTAGAAACCTCACTTTCACAAACATGCAGTTTTTGTAGGATCCTACAAATATTTGATTGTTAGTATTGAATACTACAGATGTTTAAGGGTTATTAAAGGCAGGTTCAGCAGTGGCAATGAATGTCTTTCTGATAAAAATGTTTCATTTTTGTACGAAACTGTTCAACCTGAGCACATTTAAGTTCCTGTCATACAGAAAAAAGTACATTTGTTTATTTTTTTATCGCAATATTCAGTAATAGTAACTTAAGGTATAAACTGATATTTATTATTCTGTGTATTTGTAGTTATATAGGTATGATAAACAACAAAGATTTATCTTTCAAGAGCAGTTAGTATATATAAAGTATTTTTTCATCTTGTTTTGATGCTTGGATGTAATGTGAGATTTTTTTCTTCATATTAATGGCACTTTTCTTGTGAGATGTGAAAAGTCTGCTAGATGATGAGTTATCATCATTATCACACTTCATGTGACGTTTACTCACCTGTGTTCACCTCTGGTTTTGTTATTTCAGCAATGTTTCCATGAATGCTGCCATCACAAACGGCTTCTAAAATGAAGTCAAAATAATTTGAGTCAGCTTTTTTCAGTCAGTGTCTTACCTCCTGTCAGAATAATGTGATTTAAGGAAACCCAGCTAGATTCTCAGGGTAGATAAAAACCTGATTTACACAACTCTGTTGCAGAGTCACACACACCAACACATTCTCACTCCGCATTGACGGAGATGTTTTTCTGTCAGACTTATCCGTTGCATGGGGGGCAGTGGCAGCTTGTCCGTAGGGGGCACAAGGGCCCTACCCCACCAGTCTCACAGGAAGAAGAAGAAGATCGGAATCACAATTTTATTTTTTAATCATGAAAATTAAACGAAACAATCGATACATCACACAGACGTAAGTGCTGAGTATAATCTGTATTTGTGTAGTTTAAAATAGTTCTCTTACACTGGATAAGATCATATTGCATTGTTGCTACTGTGTGTTTTAGCATCATCTAGTGTTGTTGAAGTATAAAATGTGAATTATATCAAAAGATCCGTAATTAGGCGTCCTCTAGTGCTGATATGGGATTAGTGCATCTGAAAACAGACAGCATAAATGCGCCCCACCAACAAAAAACATTCACCAGCCGCCACTGATGGGGAGTGTTGCCAAGCAACCCTGCAACCCTGCCCGGACAACAGAGGGTGTAATGTTTTTTCTGGGGCTGTTCTGCCACCATTACAGTCACGTCTCTGGTCAGAAATAGTTTGTTTACTATTGTGTGTTTATATTTTGTTTATGTATTTCAGAGACTTTTTAACGCAGACAAATTTGTCCCTCATCATCCTCCACCTCTTCATGCAGTCACCTCCTCCAAACCGTCATTTCTCCCCATTTCCTTCCGCAAATAAAGAGTTTTCTGCATATCTTTGTTCTCCTTCAGTCACGGTTGTGTGAACGTTCAGATTTCCACGAGATATTCCTCCATCTGCTCCGTGTCTGCCTATGGAATTTAAAGAGCAAGTCACCCCCAAATCAACTTTTTTCCCCTGATAAACTAAATAAACGAGTGTCTAATCGTGCTGCAGACACGTGTAGTCAATGGTTTTGCACTTAAGTGCATTTTAGTTAAAATTTTAATTTTCTGCCTAAAACTGTCAGTGTTGTGCCGTTGTCAGGTAAAAACTCTGCACTGTATTTGAATTTAAATCTGCCACTGCTATTGGCTAAGAAGTATGCTATGATGTAAGCTGGTACATTATGATGTAACAATGTCGTTGTGAGCCTGTGTGTGTGTATTTGTTAGCGGCTCCGCCCTCTCGGTCTGCCAGGCAACAGCATTTGTTGCATTTTTTAAACATGAAGTGAGAGTGGTAGGGGGTGACTTGCTCTTTAAAGGAAGTGGTATATTGACCAATCATAGGTCTCCGTCACCCTCTGTGGGCCTGCTGCTGAGCCCTTTTGTTGACGCATCGTGGCGTTGCGTCTCTCCTTTGCCGAGTGGACAGAGAAGTATAAACCAGGCTTAACAGATTACTGTAACAGGACCCATTTAAGAGCTGACAGTTAAGTTTGAGCTACAAAAGAGCAAACAGTTTCACGCTGCCTCATTTATACACAGCAGCTGTTTAAATTGTCCCCATTTCCTAAATCAAAGAACATTTGTGTTGTCACATGTATGTCAGAATACATGCAGAAGTGCACAAGATGAAACAGAAATACTCGACACATTTGATCGTTTCTTTGTTACACTGTATTTTTAACTAGTAATTAAAACCTACTCTTAAGTGTAATGTGCATATAAAGATGGTGTTAGGAAGCTTTTGTTCTTCCTGTGCTGCCATCTACTAAATAATCCTCAGAACAGGTTTAAAAATGTGTGATAAAGCTCAAACTGCAAATATTATTTTGACTTAATGTCATGTTTAGAACAAGTGAAGTCACCGTTCATTCACCAAAAAGCACATTTCCTCGGTTTAATGCTTTTAAAAAGGAAGGGGTTGCAATATCCCACCACAAATCTCCTTTTTCTACCAACTGCACATTATTTTTTACTCTAGACTCTCGCTTTTACTTTTGGGTCGAGTTTGTTTAGAAGATAAAGGTTAACATAAAAATGTAATTGTATTGTTTATCTTTGAATTTGGAGATGTGTGTTTACGAATGTGGAAAAATGGGACACCAGATGTGAGACTTCAGTGCTGTGAGTGGTGGTCTCAGTTTTCCTCCATTTAAAGTCGTATTTTGAAGCAGCCGCCCATGTGGACGTCTTAGTTTGGGTGAGATCTGTAAATAATCCAGTGTAACCAAACTATGTTAGGTCAAATGTTTTTTTTTTTCTGCTTCATCCTGTAAAGTTTCCAGTTTAGCTGTTAATGTAACTAGTAATAATGAATGTGACTAATGCACTTTTTTCACCTGACAGAAAATAAACCTTGTTTTGTTGCCATGGCAACATTGAGTTGAAGGTCAGTGTAGCAGCAATAACCTGGTACTTCACCTGCAGAAAGGCAAAGTCATCACAAGTGTCTAATGATAGAATGTAGGGATAACTAGAAACTATGTTAGAGAGCAAAATGGAAATAAGACTCAAGTGCTCGAATGAGTGTGTGTGCGTGCGTCTGTGTGTGCATGCATGCGTGCGTGTGTGTGTGTGTGTGTCAGGGCCTTTTAAACACTGCGTGTACAGCAGGCACAGGTCCCTTAACAGCTTCTCCTCAGTCTCATGGTTTTATGATTCTGACATTTAATGTAAAAGTTATAAATGTGGAAAACTAATCACAATAAAGAGCGGACAAACTTCTGCATCATTCTGCTTTCTGGTTTTAAGATTTGTGTTCATTATTATATTTTCCAGCAGATCAAACTCTGGATCACAAGTTTGACTGGGTTATAAATGTGATTAAATGTTAAATATTTGTGTGCAGAAATCTGTTGTCGACTGAACAAGAAAAGAAGCTGATTACAGAGTGAAAACATCACAATCTCATGAGAAAACGTTGTGTTCCAGTCCACAACTCGGGTGTCACTTCCTGAGTGCTTCAGATGAGCCTAACTCTGACTGGCCATCGGAGGAAACTCTGCTCCCATCGCATCTTTTGACAAGCTGTCAAAACGTGTTGCACGCTACAGCTGATACCGCAAACGGTTCCTTCAGAATAAAGCTGAACCAACTCCTTAAGAGTCCTCCATAGATGCAAATAACTACCTTTCGTGACCTGGAGACATCTCAAGACCGGTATAGTGGCGCTGCGGTTTCCTCTACGGACTTCTGTACCTTTGGGGTCCGCGGGCCTCAACACATTCCGGATCTACCACGGGGTCTCCGAGCTGGTACGTAGACTCGAGAGATTGCATCTGATGTGGTTTTATAAACCATCACTTATAGTTTTTAGCAGACCAAATTCACTCCCAGTTTCTCCGGATACGAAGGTTCTGATCACATCACATCCACAGCTCACAATCCATCCACTTAGATTCATTCATCATATAAAGTTTCCTTGTTGTCATGTTTTTAATTGTTTAGAAATACATTTCTTACTTTTTATAAACTTGACTCTGTCTGAATTAATACGAAATGTCTGACAATCCCTGAATAAACAAATAATTCTAAATCTTTAGGTTATACCTTCAAGACCAGTCAGACTGGATTTTCATATTCATATGGATACTCACATCTTATTGGTCAAAGTGTATCAAGCTTTAAAAATCAAATACATATGTATGTTACTCCTCCACGGGGCGTGTTTTAATCTTGTGTTTCCTTTTAATTTAGTCTTGAAATGAAGATTCAAGATTTAATGATGGGTAATTTTTCCACCGTATATTCCTCAGTAATTATTATAATTATTTTCTTCAACCTATAAGAATTATAATTAAAAGAATTAAATGATAATTCAAAAAGTAAAATGTGAAGTAATAGATCATCTGTGCTGCAGCAAACATCTAGTGGTCTCTGGTGAAGCCGGCACAGCGTCCCAGATGCTTCTGCACTGCTGCTGCGGGGCCTCTTCAGCTGGGACCCGCTCGAACGCTCTCCTCTTCTTTTCATCATCTCACCTGAAGTGGTGCTCCTGATCAGAGGAGGTGAACTCACGCTCACATTCAGGACGGCTGCAGTTTGTCTCGTCCCGGTCGCAGAAGGCAGAAGCCGTCTCCACGGGGAATGAGCAGCAGATCTAGCAGGTGGTGGTTCTGTTTACAGGCTCTGTGTTGTGTGCTTTGGTTTAATTTCCTCAAAAACAGACGGCGAGGCAAAGTGGAAACGGGTGTATCAAGTTTTATTTCGTTCAGGTACTGCAGATGCTTTACTCTTCAGGTATAAATATCTGACATTTCCTCTAGATTCGTACATCCTGTTCTGCTGCAGGTTTGCTTACACTGATGCCATAAACATAAACCTCATTAAATCTGACGTAGCCGAGCAAAACAACAACAATCCCAAGACAGTATAATTTTATTATAGTAATTAGGTCGATGAAAAACAAAAAGCCATGATAAATAGGTTTAACAATTTACATGTGTTTAAATTTTCTTAACTTTCCAAATAAAAACAAATAAACCCACAAGGGGGATGAAGAGGAAACTTGTTTTGTAACTCGTCTTTAGATGATGTTATCTGCTGAAGTTCAGAACTGATGAGTGAAATCAGAAACTACAAATGTAAACTTGTTCCTCCTTCACTCCAAGGCAAACAAGCACCGTTGGTCTGTAGGTCAGAAGGTCCACATGAAGGTCTCCACGGTCCCAGAGCCAAGGCAGGAGAGAAGAAACTCGGACAACCATAATGAAGTTAAGAGGTTTCCACCGCTACTGACCACTAACACCCTTCCTGAGGAGGTTACATCACAGGATGAAACCCAGTCTCATCTTTTTAAGAGTTAAGATATAAAAATCACTACAAATAGTTACAATTAAAACTGAAAGTAAACAAAACCATCAAGTAGTACTTCCATCTGGATTACTGACCTGCTGTCTGCGATGGATACGAGGCACGCAGATCAAACCACATCCCCTGCTTTTGTTACGGGGGGGGGGGGGGGGGGGGGAGAGATTACAGAAGAGCCTTGGTATAAAAAAGAGGATCTTTATACATTTTCCCCTTTTGGACATTCATGACATTAATGAATGTCTAACAGATAAAGTGTCTGAAGACGTTTGGTTGGATCCTCCAAACTGATTAAATAAATCAGCTTCTGAGAGGAAAACCATCTATTAGAACCTGTAACATAATGCTGATTGATCAGAGTTTTGTTTTTATCAGCTCCCACAGGAAACAGCTTCTTAAAAAGGAGAAAAAAATAACAACAACAATTATAATTGTAATAATAAAGTGTCTGAATCTCACTGCAGAAGTTCCTCCCATGAAATGGGTTTGGAGAAGACCTCGCGCTCCAGCCAGAGGTCATAGTTCATTTGAAAGTCCTCGGGCAGGTCCACCCGCTGTCCCAGGACGCTCTGCAGGCAGTTGTCCACCGGCAGGAAGTCAGGATTGCTGTGGCTCTTGTCGTAGCGGCGACTGTTGAAGCGTTCGATGCTGGCGCGGAGAGCGCACTCCTCAGCCTGGAAGTCCCAGGGACGAGCGTCCAGGTCTGCTCCAGCAAGCAGACGACAGGTCAACCCTAGTGGTCTGTTCTGATGTACACAAATCTAAAACTCTAACTTTATTTATAACATAATAAAACAAACAACTAGGTCTTCTTGTTTGTTTGAATACAATAAACAGCAAGTGACCAAGAAATAAAACCACACACCTAAAAACATTAAAGTTGTGTTTACAGATATGTAAAATAAAATGCAATGGAAGATTTAAAGGTGCATGATGTAAGAATCGAGTGAGAATGACAACCTGTTGTCTAATTTGGGTACTGCAGTCTAGTAATGTGCGGTATAAACACTGTAAGACATAACCAGTAAGATTTGGGCCTAAAATAAAGGATTGTTTACTAGCGGCTAACCGGTTGCATTTGCTGATGAGGAGCGAGACAGTTTAGCGCTTCACCCGCTTTTGCATTAATGTTGTGAATCTGCGTCAGCTCTGGACGAAACGCAGCAGCTGCTGCAGATCAGAGCGCGTGGATGATGGCGTGTTTGTAAAGAACACGGTTAACGTCGGTTACACAGACCTGGTTTGGATTTTAGATGGTGAGCCGAGAAACATCCTCAGTAAAATATGCCAGATGAGAGTAAAGTCGTATCAGCGTTAAAAGCTTGTAGACTACAAATCTTGTTAGTTTGCCATTAGTTTTGTAACATGAACTAGGGCTGGGCAACATGACCTAAAAACAACATCACAGTATATAGAGGATTTCACCTCGATAACGATAAATGGACGATAACTACAGATATGCGCAGAAACAAAAGTTGTCCACTAGATGGGGCTGTCACGTGTATTACGTTGTCACATTTTACAGCTTCTTAAAGGGACATGAACGTTGCCAACCTCCACACATCTTTTCATTGTTTTATTATCAAATTTACTGACACATCTCTGTCTGTCTGTCTGTGCTGGTGCACCCCACGGTGGGTCAGACTATCAAGGATCACCTGATCGGAGCGCAGTGAAACAATTCTTTGCCAGCACAGCAGAGGGCGTAGCACTTTTCTGAGGTATCCTGCCATCCCTGCAGTCACATCCCTTGTACGTTTATGCATTTCAGTCTTTTTAACACGGACACATTTGTCCCTCGTCAGACATGGCAACCCCGCTGATTCAGATTGTCTCTCTTTCATTTTTTCTAAAGGAGTACAACACACTAGAGCTGGGTGATATGGCCTCAAATCTATATTGCGATATAATCTGAAGCATGTGCGGTAACGATATACCGTAAATCCTCTAATATTAGCCTATATTTAATTAACTGCCGGGTATCATAGTTTGGCCGGTGTCGGCGGAGGTGGATAATGGCCGTTTTTTTATTGTGGCCGGGCGGAATGTGGTAACAAGCAAGTACGGGGGGCGGTTGTGTCATCCGTCTCACTTTTGATTTGCCAGTGATAGACCGCGAGGGTAACTTTAACCGTGCGGAGACGAAGAGGAGGCGAAAATTTGATATCAAGTTCAAAGAGAACGTGCTGATTATGCTGCAGAACACTGGGGAGCAGTAGGGGTTGTATGAACTAGTCGACTTCACTATAGTGACTTTTTATGCCTGTCATCGACTAGTCGCTGTCACGTGATAATGACCGGCAAGATGCAGTCCACGGAAAAGACAGCAGCCTGCTGTCAGCAGGTGACAAGCTCCTGCGCGTCGGGAGGCAACATGCTGTGCCAGAGCGTCGGTACTGACACCCACCGTAAAACGGACATTTAACCAAATTGTGACCTTTCCCCTCTTGCAATTTTACCTTCCCCTCACCCCCATCCTAACCTTAACCAGCTTGCGCATGCAACACTCTGATTGTTGACGCGCTCCAGACATCTGCGTCCTGAGCACGGCCACAGTAACATTATCACATCAGGTGTGGCCACCTCAAAAACTAATTTAACACGTGATCGTTCATGTCGGCTCATTTCCTTTTATGTTTTCTGTCTTTTATTTGTGCCTGATGCTTTTCGCTGCTGTGGATCAGGGCGCATCACCTGTTTTGTCCTCGGTGACGCACCTAACTGATGTGGCCGGCGAGCACTCCGCTGTTTTTGCGATCGGTAGATCTTTTAGAACTGCAGTTCAAAGGTAACTCATAAGTGAATATATATGAACCCAGGTAGCAGTTTCTCTTTAGGATTGAGAGGAGATGCAGGAAGATAATCAACAGGCAGGACAGAAAAATAGTCAAATAAAAGCAAGTTAGTTTTTGTACCTGGTGGTTGCAACAAACAGACACCATTGAAGGTAATCAGAAGTGAGGAACAGAAAATGAAATAATTATTTTAATGTTTAGAGCAGCAGGAACTCTGAGAGGCTGCAGGCGTATCAGTGAGATTGCGGCCGCTGCGCAGGGAGAGGGGGGAGATGGCTGAAGCAGAAAATACCGTTGTTAAAAGAAATGTGTTTAACTTTGAAAATGTGGGCGCAATTTTAATTGTCAAAAACTCCAGCGAACCATTAGTTCATTTTGCTCAAATAGAAATAGAGGCCTGCCTCTAATTCTGGCCCTCCTTCCAATAAAGGCGTGGAACTTGATGAGCTTGAGTCAAATACAGGCCCGGGCCTGTATTAGAGGATTTACGGTATATTGCGATATATTTTTTTCCTCTGTTCATATATGTCAAAATGACATGCTTTTAAATATCCTCATGTGGCAAATATATGCCACTTGAGGCATATAGGCCTCCTCCTCCACCCACTCCATGCTTGCAGTCACTGCCATTCTGTTTCCCCAATGTCAGCAGGGTGCACATCTTAATGACGCCATGAGTTATTGCGATATACCAAAAAACTCTATCATTACCCAATTTTATATCGTTTCTACCTTATATCGTTTATATTGCCCACCCCTACAACAGACAACCCTCCATGAGAAGGAAATGTGTTTTAAGACAACCTTCCTTCTAACACGACTTGGACGTTAGACTGTTTCATGATTGTTTCACTATAAGTTTATTACTTAGTGTACCTTGAAAAGCATTTTATTTACATAAATCTCCTGTAAAATGAGAGCAAAATAAAAACGTGAAACTATAATTTAAATACGGACTGAACTAAGAAGAGCTTTTGAATTGTTTTGTAAATAAAAGTCAGACCCATCCATCCAGAGCAGGAGGACGAGGCTTTGGGTTTCACTCACCGTTTCCATATGCCCAGTCGTCGTTGAGTCTGTGTCGGACTTTCTGATAAATAGCAGACATGGTTTTCATGTTGCTCTTCCTCCACTGCCGGCCTAAGTATTTGGTCTGAACTTTGAGCAGCTTGAGGACATAGAGCTGCATCATGGCCTGCTTCACCTTCAGCGCCCTCTTCAGGATGGGAGCTGACTTAAACACGACCAGCATCTGGTGGAGAGAAGCAGATTACTAACACACACATGCACACATACACACACACACATGCACACATACACACACACACATGTGTCATGGGTTTTAACAGTTTCCACATGTACTTCTCTCACCATGGTTCTGGAGTGTTTCCATTTGGTCAGTTTGTTCAGGATCCTCAGCAGGTTGATACACGAGAACAGATTCCTCCAGCAGAACTGAGTGTTGTCTCCAGCTTCCTGCAACCCAGAGATCATTCAAAGGGGGAAAAAAATCTGAAACTACACAAAAGAGTTTTTAACCCTTGAAGCTATTGTGTTCAAACTAGTTTCAGTGGTTCTTGAGCCAGAAACTTCAGCGGTTTCACAGTGGACAGCACTCTACTGCCCAGAAACTGTGCAACATTTTGTGGTTCAGGTAAGAACACTAGTGGGAAATATTGACCTGCTTTATGCAAAAGCCGTTTATTAGGCTGGTAGCAAATACGATGGTTAGCTTTTTCAGTTTGCTGATCGTCAATAAAAAGCAGAAGTTGGGTTATTTTTGGTTGGAAGCACGTACAGTGCATACAAATGTTGCACTGTACGTGCTTCTCTTTTATCTCTGTAAAATAGATTATACATACGTTGTCGGCTTGCCGTGTCTTGTTTTTTCCGTTTTTTTTTTATTTTTACGAATCGACTAATCATGGCAGCACTAAACCAGAGTGAACATCAGCCCGACCTACACTTGTTTAACGGAGCTGAAGGAGGCTTTGAAATCACAGACTGATGGTGACCTGGCTTTGTTTCTGTTAGACTTGTAAAGATTTTTTTTTGTCAAACAGTGAAGATATTTCTACTTAATGGCATATTTTAGTATCAATAGCATATTCTACAGTAGCCAAAAATAGATCGACATAATGTTGCTATGCATTTTGGGATTTAGCCCTAGACAAGCAAGTGTGTATTTCGCATGGGTGCCTATGAATCAGAATCACTCTGGTCATCTCAAAGTTGCAGTTTCATCTCCTAAATACGTTCAAACAGGAAGGAACTAAGCACCGCTGTTGCATGCTTTGTTTGCATAGCATTAGCGCCCAGCTGCACTTATGCTGTGACACCAACTGCAGAATATGCTATTGGCTCATGCTAGCGGTAGCTTATTGTTAGCACCAACTACAGCAGGCAATGGCGGGGTTGTTTAGGACAGTTGTAGTTCTTTCAACCAGCAGGAGGGATGAGTGGGAAACGTATGAAGTGTTGCTTGAAGGCTACACGATGAGTCAGAAAACTCACCAAACTCTCTGCGGTCAGCTCAGGGAGCTCATGCACCACGCAGTGGGGGAAATCAAGTACAGAGATGCTGTTGAAGAGACAACCGTTCAGTTACGTCCACCATTACCAGGAAGTTATTACGACTACAAAACTAAAAATAAAAGCATGACAGCACCTGTTCTTAGCTGTGATGTAAGACATTATGTTCTGGTTGAAAAACTTCAGGATGAGTGGGATACAGTTGGCAAACACCAGGTGCTGAGCCATGTACTCAAACTACAAACACACACACGCTTAGTTAAGGTGGATTTGCCTCCGATGAAATACTTTCTCATCAATAAAGCACAGGAGGTGTTTCACCTGGTAGATGTGGTTCAGCTTGAAGTGCTTCAGCAGCAGCAGAAGGATGGCAGAAATGGCTTTAACAATGATTTCTTTGTGCCGGTTGACGTCGACACCCAGCTTCATGCTCTGTAGGACCGTCGTCCTGCAGGGGGAGACAGGAGACCAGATCCTCTCGGAATAAAAATCAAGCTCCTCCCACTTACATCCTCACTGTCTGTTACAGACTTTTTCTGGATATAAACAGTTTTTGCAGAGTTTTCTTTTCAAAATAAAACTGTTTTAGATAGTATGCTGGTCTTCAGTAAACCTAGGAGGTTCGAATGAAGGAAACTGGACTTCTTTGGTTCTTTGAAAACCTTTTGCTTTTTTCCACTTAGAACTGACAAAAATCTTGGGATGAGAAGCGAAACGTCTTCAAGGACCCAAAGAGTCCGAATAACTTTACCAATCACTCAGGAGGGTTCCTCTGGGGGTTTCCAGGAGTAGTGCATTGATAGAAAAAGGGGATAACAATAAAATGAATATATTTTTAAAAGGTATAAAAAGGTAATTTATCAGCATTATCTAAAGGTGTGGAACACTGAAAAGCCATTTTTTAATGATTATAATCAGTCACTTTGAGTTTCTCATGCAGCTTGAACATGAAAATAGTCTCCTACACATAGGGATGGATACCAAATTCGGTACTTCTTAAGGCACCGACCGAATTCAGTAGTACTGACTTAGTACCGATTCACTTTCATTTTTCAGTTTCATTTGTAGTTTCTAATACATGGTGTCCTCATCAGTTATTCCAGAGGGGAAAGGAGAGGATTAGGAGTACATGGAGCTGGGTTTGTTTTTGCATCATTTAGAAACAGTTGTTGTTAAAGGTTTTCATATTGAAGAATTTTGTACAACACTACGATGATAAAATACAAACAGTTGTATGTTATTTATCATGATATTAATCAAATATGGTTAAATATTGGGAAAATAGTATATATTTAATTAAAAAAGCAATTTGAATAGTTATTAAACACTCAAAAGTATCGAAAATTGATATTGTTAAGTACCGGTATCGATTCGTAGGTACCGGGAATTGGTACCATATCGATTCAAATGTCAAAGGTACCCATCCCTACCTACACCTATCTCCTGCATTAGCTTCTGATGGAAAATAGACAATGAGACTCTAGGATTTGAAAATAATGCTGTCAGGTTGTGTTATGCTATTTTATTCCTGCACCTCCTGTTCCAACACCCCCACCCCAGCAAGGTGTTCAGATGTTTGATGGCATGAGGGACAAAGTAGTTTCTAAGACTGGTCTGGGTTTGATGAGAACAACCGTTTTAGACATTAGTCAGTAAATTTTCCACTCACGGCATCTCCTCTGGCAGCACGTCTGCTAGGATGTTAATGGAGTCCGTTTTGGCTTTAGATGTGGGAGCAGCAGCCAGAAGGATCTTCAGCAGTGCAATCTAACATTTAGATAACAGAAAACATCATCTAATCATCTATTTAAGCTCGTTTAACTTAATCACACACACACGCACACACACTTCTTTGTTTACATTCAACTTTTCTACATTTTATTTTGTAGTATTTTACCTTTATTTATTACTTGTTTCTTCTAAATATTTATTTCAAGAAAAGTGTGTTCATTTTTTTAAAAGTTCAAAAGAACAACCCCCCAGGGGGAAATGAAAAATGTAGACCAGACAAAAGCGCAGGTCTCAGGATCTTAAATGTCAAACTCAAGTCGAAATAAATCGTATGCGTTTCCTAACTAATCCTACAGAAAGTATTAAAGTGATGTCATTGCCTAATCTTATAATTGTAGCTGATGTTTGGACTGGCTGCATTTCAGGTTCCTTCATATAGCTAATATAATTACCGTATTTTCTGGACTATAAGTCGCACTTTTTTTCATAGTCTGGCTGGTCCTGCGACTTATATACCAAAGTGACTTATATACCAAATTATGTATACCGCGGGCCGGCTCCGGACCAGGAATGAGCTCCCTTGCCCGCCATCACCTGCTGGAGACCGTGGCACGCTGCTGCAGGCCGGCTCCGGTCCAGGTTTCAGCTCCTCTGCCCCGCTGGGAGGGTTTCAAACACCGCCATCACCTGCTGCAGCCTGTGGCGGGGTGCTGCAGGTGCTTTCCCCACCCGCTGGGAGAGTTTGAAACACCGCCATCCTCTGCTGGAGACCGTGGCGCGCTGCTGCGCCCTGGTTGTTTATTCTGTTATTGTTACTTGTACTTGTCTTAAATGTGAAATGCTTGGTCTCAGACTTTGTAAAAAATAAAAAATTTAAAAAAAATTCCCCCCAAAATGTGACTCATAGTACAGTGCGACTTATATATGTTTTTTTCTTCTTCATTATACATTTTGTGGCTGGTACGACTTATACTCCGGAAAATACGGTACTCATTTCAGGAGATTCTTAATCTATTCTAGTTCGACACAGGTTGTGTGTGATGAATAAGCCCAGGAGAGAGCCGAGAACAGCCATGTCTATAATGACGTAATAATTACTTCCAAACAAGAGTCAGTTTAAGCTGAGATCTACAGCTGGAGATCCTGAACAGTCACCATACAGTGAGGTTTTATTAGTGAACATTCACAGTAGCTGAAAGTAGACCCTGTCTGAAGAACCAACCATGTATTGAGGCAAACTGGGCAGGATTCCCTGATAGAGAAGCTCAGTGGAGCACATCTCCACTTCTTCTTCTCCCTGAAAAGAAAAACAGAAAGGACAAGAACTGTGACCCTTCAAGCCCTCTGCAGATTACTGTTCAGGCCGCAATCAGGGTAAATTATTAAAGATTTGCTTTCCACTCACAACAGAGAGGGGAGTTTTCTGGTATTCCTCCTCCTTTGCAATCTGGATTTCTGCTATGGAAATATACTTATGCTGGAAAACCAAAGGGAAAAATAATCATTTAGTAACAGGTGTGTTAGGCTGCCCTGCAGCAACAGCTCCACAAACCTGTCAGCTTACCTGCTTTAGTGTCTTGATGCTCTCGTGAATGGGTCTGGGCAACCCAACCACTGTGTCAGTATCACTGCAGGACACAAAAAGCAGCTTTACGCTCCCACATTATGACGTTAAACAAAGCTGTTCTCAAGTTTGGAGCTGCTTAAAATCAAACCCACCTGCCGAGAGTGTAACCGATGAATTTACTTCTACTTGACTCCAGAAAACTTTCTATATCTTTTTCTCTGTTTGAGAAATAACAGTAATATCAGAAACATCTCAAATCCTCTAAGTAAACAAAAACAACTTATCTAAATTAGAATTTCTGTTAATTAGCATAAAAAGTATAGTTTTAGTGGTTTTTATGTCATGTTTTCATTTCTTTTACTATGAGCCTTTTTATTGTAACTTATTCTCAGCATTTCAGCAAATTGCTGTTGGTTTTACTGTATTTGGCTTTTTAAGCACTTTGGTCAGCTTTCATGTTGTTGTAAAGTGCTATATAAATACAGTTGACTTGACCCCCCCAAAAAAAAAACTGAATCTGTAGTCATGAACTGTTAAATCTAGTGATGCACCGATATGAAATTTTGGGCCGATACCGAAATTAAGATCACCGTTATGGCCGATTACGTAGGGTTAAGTTATGTAAACCCCGGTTCTTTGAGAACAGAGTGAGGTGTTTCACTATGGGAATCACCCTGGCGTGACCAACTACGGAAGCTCCAATGACATCACGTCTGTCCCTGACAGACCGGTTGCGCCGTGCCCAGGCTCCGCCCACCCAGTATATACATGGCCAACCAATCCCTCCTACTCATACGGACGATTTCTTACCGATAATGCAAGAAGGGAATTGTTGGTGAAACACCTCACTCTGTTATCAAAGAACCGGGGTTTACATAACGTAACCCTACGTTCTTTTTCTAACTTCGTTCGGTGTTTCACTCTGGGAGATATGGCCCACTCCCGGATTGCATGTCCACCCCGAAGCGAGCTGCAGCAAAATTCAGCTTAACCACTAGGCAGATGCTGTGCATCCGGCCTCCAGCACTGAATGCGCCAGTGAAGGTTGAGACACATCCAGCCTGTAAAACTGCGCAAAAGTTAGCGGTGTGGCCCAGCTAACTGCTGCACAAATATCCTGGACTGACACCCCCCGAAACAGGGCCCAAGATGTGGCCATGCTCCTTGTAGAATGAGCCCTCACCCCCAGAGGGGGTTCAGCACCTTTGCACCTATATGAAAGGCTGATTGCTTCTACAATCCAGTGTGCCAGTCTCTGCCGAGACACAGGTTTGCCTTTATGGGCCGTGGCCCAAGAAACAAACAACTGGTCTGATTTTCTGAGACCAGCAGTCCGGTCCATATAAGCCCTTAAAGCTTGAACAGGGCGGAGACAATTAAGCTTCTGCTCTTCTGCTGAGGAAAAAGGAGGTGGGTGAAAAGCCAGCAGCTCCATAGGGGAGCAGCTATAAGACGACTGCATTACTTTAGGCACAAAAGCTGGATTGGGCTGCAGACACACCTTAGTGTAGCCAGGGGCCCACTGTAAACAAGAGGGACTGACTGACCATGACTGAAGTTCACTCACTCTCTTTGATGTAGTTAAAGCTAAGAGCAGTGCAGTTTTTAAAGAGAGAAATTTCAATCCAGCCCCATCTACAGGTTCAAAAGGATGATGACGGAGGGCCTCCAGAACAAGAGAGGTCCCACAGTGGTACCAGTGGCCTAAAGACTGGTAGCTTAAGGCGAGCACCCTTCATGAAGCAACTCGCTAATGGGTGTTGCCCCATTGGTTTGTCACCAAACCCCACATGGCATGAAGAAATTGCAGCCAGATAAACCTTAATATTGGAGAAAGCTTTACCCTTGTACATCAGACTGCAAAACACAGAGTACATCCACCACCGAACACTGAAATGGGATAACATGTTTTTCTTCACACCACCCCTCCATTTACAGCTGTAAAGAGAGCGAGTTGAGGGGGCCCTAGCGTCTTGAATGGTGTCAATGACACTTGGGGGCAGGCCACGCTCATATTCCACCTCTCACGGGCCAGGCCCACAGAGACAAGCGGTCTGGGTGAGGGTGATTAATTTCTCCCCCGGCTTGGGACAGGAGATCCCTGCGGACAGACAGGGGCCAGGGTTTGTCCCAAAGCATCTGGATTATTTCTGCCACCCATGGCTTGGATGGCCACAATGGAGCCACCAAGATCAAAGACAGGCCCTGTTCCCTTACTCTTATTAGAATGGAGGAAATCAGACTGAGAGGAGGAAACGCGTACAGCAGCACTCTCGGCCACTGGTGAGCCAATGCGTCGACTCCCAGAGGCGTGTCCGTGTCTGTCAGGGAGAAGAAGAGTGGGCAGTGGGCGCTTTCCCATGAGGCGAATATATCTACGGTAGCCTGACCGAATCTCTGCCATATTTGGTGCACCACCTGGGGGAGGAGTTTCCATTCTCCGTACAGAGGATTCCCTCTGGACAGAAGGTCTGCCCCTCTGTTCAAGCTGCCCGCCACATGTGTTGCATCACTGCTCTCCCCATCAAGGTGGCCCACCAACCTGTAAGGGACGCGTCCGTCGTCATGGTAACTCTGGACACCACCGCCCCCACCGGAACCCCAGTTGTGAGAACTTTTCGGTCTCTCCAAGGCTGGAGAGCAGACGTGCACGCCGGAGTTATTTTCACTCTGCGGTGGAGATGAAGGCGGGAGCACAGTCTTAACGACCTCACCCACCGCTGAACATCTCTCGTCAGAAGAAGCCCCAGTTTCACCACAGAAATCATTGACGCCATGAGGCCGAGATGGCGTGGGCAAAGTCTGTACGACCCACGGATTCCTTACTGAAAACGTGTGGCATACTGTGTGAAGGACGCAATCCTCTCTTCTGACAGCGAAATGCGGTAAGAGAGAGAGCCTATCTGAAGACCCAGATATTCTGTGCACTGTCTGGGGAATAAACTGCTCTTTGTTCAGTTTATTTTGAACCCCAGGTCGGTCAGATGGTTCAACACCACCAGCGCGTCGCTGGCTGCTTTCTCCCGGGAGAGAGCGCAATGCTGATCCCACGAGTCCTCAGTGAGGACAGCGCCGCCTCCACACTTAGTGAACACCCTCGGTGCTAATGACAGCCCGAACTGGATGGTTTGAAACTCGTAGGCTGTGCCCAGATAGGCAAACCTGAGAAATTTCCTGTGTGGAGGATAAATAGAGATGTGAAAATAGGCATCCACGAGATCGATTGCGACAAACCAATCTCCTGGGCGGACGGAACGGCAGTGTTTTGTGAGGCAACATTCTGAAAGTGTACTTGCGTAAGTGTTTGCTTAACACACGCAGGTCTTTGGAATGAGGAAGTAGCGCAAATAAAAACCCTGGTGGGCCTCGTCGCTCGGCACCATCCTAATCGCTTTTTTGTCCAGCAGTGAAGCAATTTCATTTTCCAGGATATGCGCCGAATCCTCTCTTGCCACTGACGTTATTATCCCGTTGAAACGGGGCGGTTTTGAGGCAAACTGAAGGCTGTAACCCCGACAAACTGTCATCAGAACCCAAGGAGGAACTGCACATGCGCGCCACCTCTCGGCCCGAGCCGTAAGCGAGCCGCTGTTGGGTGACGTCATCTCCGTCACCCGAGCAGCCTCAACTCGTCCTGCGGGAAAAGCGAGAGGGTCCTCTGCTGGGTGCAGAGGGACCTGATGGGGTTTGTTTATTATTTTTTGTGGGGAGCTGTCTGCCCTTGGCTGAACGCCTGGCTGCAGAAAGGCCGTCTTTATTCTTAAACAAGCCCCATGAACATTTTTGCACACCTTTAGGAACAAAGTGCTTGGTGACACTGACTGTGTGCTCATTTGAAAACTGAAAAGTGTTTGGTGACACTGTGTTTTCTGCTCCACTCGTCTCTCTGAACCGAAGAGGGAGGAGCTAACAAAACTCCTGCAGGACTGGGAACCACAGGTGTCTGAACCCTGAACACAGAGGTCTGTTTGTACCTCTGAAAACCTCTTCTTCTTCCGGAGAGGAGAAGCAAGAGCAGCTAGGATGTCTTCTTCCTCTTGCCCTCGCTGGGGTGAGACGAGCGGTTCCTGGCGGCTGCTGCTGCAAAAGAGTGCTTCCCCCACGGGCGAGGGTTCTCCACCTTGTTTGGCTGACCACCTGCTGATCGCTGTGGTCTAGCCCCACCCTGTCGACCCTTTGCCGCTGAGGCAGCTGCCGCAAACCCAGGCTTGGGTGCCTGATGGTTATGTTTACGAGGCAAGCAGAGATTGATGGCCTCACCTTCCTGCTTTCTGCGGGTACTTAGTCTCAGTCATCTTCTCCAAGGCAGGGCCAAAGAGACCTTCGGTAGGGTCATATGCTGCACCCATGACATCAGCTTTCTGGGTGTCACCTAGGCCTGACAGGTTTAGCCACAAGGCTCTCTCACCTGAAACCGCCAAACCCATCACACGTCCACAGCCCTGGACTGCTCCTCTAGAGGAGCGCAGGATGAGATCATTCAACACACAGATTTCATCCCATAAAGCCGGGTTAGGCGCCCCAGAGTCCAGCTGACGACCCATTTCCTCCAGGATTTCTCCTTGATAAGCTGACATGAGAGTAACCGCGTTGAGGGAACACACAGATTGGCCAGCATATTTGGACATCCTCTGAAAAACGGATGCCGTGAGACGATCCGTTTTAGATGGGAGAGAGATGCTGGATGATGCTGACACGGATCTGCGGTTGGGGTGAAGGTGGTATGCCACTGAAGGCTCCACCGTTGGGGGTTCGGCCAGCTCCAATTCCCCGATTCCATGCACCTCCAGTTTAGAGCATCTCTTGGTGGGGAGTTTGCTCTTAAATGGGCTCGACCAGTAACGGCTCATTTCTCTCATGCTGCTGGGACAGCCGGCACGAGCTGCTTGGGTGGAGCGGAGGATAGTGGGAGCCTCTTACCATCCTACAGGTCTCGTTCCACCCCTTCTGCCCCTTGGGCTGCAGGCCACTGAATGTTCATCTTTGCCGCTGCTCGTCTGCAAACCTCGTACAGATCAGCGTCCCCCTGCGAAGCCACCCCAGTGCCGCTAGACGGCCTAGAGTGTTGAGCCGGGAAGGTGGAATCCTCTTCCTCCTCTTCCATGTCCAAGTCGAGGAGATCTGAGTTCACATCACCTCCAGCCTCGTCATCACCGGCATCAAGCAGCCCGCTGTCCACCAGCCCCTCGAACAGAGGAGGTAGCGGGGGCTCCTCTTCCATCATATCCGCCCAGCTAGTGGAGGCTCGTGGCTGATGGTTGTCACCTTTATCAACAGGCGTGCCCGAGCAGAGGCCTGGGTCCCGGCCGTTAGCCACTGCCACTCTCAGCCTCCTTTCCCTTATCTTCTCCGGCATGGAGGAGCAGTGAGGGCATGTCTGCGGGTTAGCCAGCGATGCCTGGGCATGAGCAGCACCCATGCAAGCTATGCACATAGGATGAGGGTCCCTGCCTGAAATAGAAGCCCCACATGATGCCGGGCACAGGCGGGATGCAGCCTCTTTAGCCTTCGGTTCCGACCCGTCCGTTGGGATAGGGGTGGAAGCCATAGCTGACAACCTGACTAGTCATGACATGTTAGTCTGAAAAAGCGTTAGTAAGCTAGTTAGCAGGTGTAAGTCTGCAACTAAAGCTATATTTTGTATGTAGCGCAACTCGTTGCGACACGTTAGCGGCACCAAAGTAGCTCATTAGCAAATAAATGCTAAATAAGCACAGGACAAGCTCGCCTCAACGCGTTCGCTTGAGCCACACTCGCTAATACCACTCCGTCAATGACAACAGAGTAGCCGTAGGGGAAGTTCGCCGTGACGCGTTGACTGTTCCTAGTGAAGTGTGACAAGTGACTTAAGCTGGGCGTAGCACTCAGCTTCAGCTCAAACTGTACGACTTCCTCGCAGGGCAGATCTCACGAGTCATGTGCTCACACTGTACGACCCAGTTCTCGGATGCGATCCGACTGCTCACACTGTACGTCTGGTAGCAACACGTCGGCCCTAAAAATATGCTAAAAATAGCAGTTTTTACTCAACACGTCATACTTTTTTGTCTTGTCTTGCCTGTTGTCCTTCGGGAGAGCTGCAGGAGGACACACAGGGATTTATGGGGGTTGGATGAGGAAAACGAAATAAAGAAAGTAAATCTGTGTTTTGTGATCAGTTTAATTTGACATGAACACGACAAACACGCTTTCTTGACAATCTTTGTGAGTAAAAAAACGTGTAGAAATAAAAATGAACAACGTGTGTTATTAGGGAAATAGCGGGCGAGCGGTGTTGATGCATGATTGCGCATGCGCCGTGAGCGGTTCTGATACTTTTTGGGTCGCAGCTGCTCACAGCGCCGCTTCAACAGTGCGATAACCTCACGAGGGACGAGCAAAATATTAAACATGCCAGAAGTTTGTGCGACCTCACGATTGCTGATCGGTAGCTGGTCACGTGGTGTTAATCGCCTCTCGTACACGACGCTCGGCGCAAAACTCGCCCCGATCTCGTGGATTCTCGCACGAGTGGAAAATCGGCTCAAAAAAAGTGAAAAAGTCGCACAGTGTACGCCCGGCCTTAGACGCACTTACTCAGCTCAAATCCAGACTGCGTTCGGCGACTAATCCTGAGGGGACGCCTCGGAACAGTTAAGCAGCTAAACAAAGATGGCCTGAAAATCGCTGAGGGAGCAAAGTGTAGTTCCTCACGGGAAGAAAGCGAGAATGAGTTTGAGGGGTAGGTTGGCCGTGTATATACTGGGTGGGCGGAGCCTGGGCACGGCGCAGGGACAGACGTGATGTCATTGGAGCTTCCATAGTTGGTCACGCCAGGGCGATTCCCATAATGAAACACCGAACGAAGTTAGAAAAAGAACCGATATTTGCCAATACCGATATACTGACATTAATGCTTCTAAAATCAGCAGATTTTGTATAAAATGAAAATTATTAAAGCTGAAGTTACGTTATTACGTACACACCCCATACACATTTACGTTTCTGAGATGATTTCATTTACTGTTTACATGACTTAAGTATTACACATCCCCCCACCCCCCACCCCACCCTCTGAAACAGGCAAACAAATGGAGACAAGATGGAAAAAATATTGGTTGTTCATATCCGCCCGGTTTTATTTATCAAACCGATACAGATATGTTAAAAAACGACGAACATCAGCCGGTACCGATATTGATGCCGACATATTGTCCATCCCTAGTTAAATCTGCAGGTTTGTGGGGTGAGACTGAGACGTACCTGACTTTGGGAGCCCACGGAAGACCTTTAGGGAAGGACATCCTCTCTGATGGTGGGTGGGGAATGGGTGGAGGCATCACCTCGTCTCTTTCTATAGGAAAAGTCTCCGGCTCTAAAGAGTTGTCATTGTCATCGTTGTCATCCTCGTCGTCGCGAGAGTCGTCGGCCTTGTAGGGATCCTTTTCATTGAAAGCGTCCAGGTTGTCCTGTTTGATCAGAGCCTGGAACGAGTTCAGATATGCATCATTACACTCAGACTGGAGCCCAGCTGCAGCATGACAGGAGGAAAAACACTGAACTACCACAAAGAGCCTGAAAAATGGGTCTAAACGGTTCATTTGAGAAAACTTAATAAACGCAGTAGTGATAACAATATTAAACAGAGCAAAACACCAGTAAACAGCTCATCCTCCTCTTACTTCAAAGTGGTTTTCTGTGACCTGGAATATTTAAACGCAGCAGCAGTGTCGAGTACCTTGTGTTCCCGCCGGGCCCGCTTCTGTTGCTGTTCAATCAGATCGGACGCAGAAGCGGGAGGAGATGCTGCCCTCATGCTGCGAATGACTCGAATGCTGTCCTCCGGGAGAGGAGGAAGGCCCAGCTCCTCACGCTTGCAGACCTTAATGCCCTGAAGCTGCTCAAACCCTCCAAGAGTGAACTGAAAGAAAAAAGTGCTTCTTTGTGGATCCACTAGACTTTGTTTAACCCTAACAGGTTCCTTTAATAAAAGCTACATTGGAGGCTCTTTGCACAAAAACATTACTTTGATCAAAAGATGCAATTAAAATAATATTTTTCAAAAGTAAAATTTTTAACACAAATTCCATCCTTAGCTTCAGTCCTCACCAAACAAAGGAAAATATTTATGTGTTTGAGATTTAGCCCCTTTGGTGCCATGTTTTTTTTTAAAGAAAAATCAACATTGAAAAAAAATAAAATAAAATTTAATAGTTCCTTGTGCGTTATGTCATGAGGACTTGTTTTTTTTGGGGGGGGGAGGGGGGGGTTGTCAGAGCTTTGGAGAGTCACAAATGGGCATAAAAATAATTTTTGTTTACCCTTTATTTTGTGTGGAGTGTCAGATATTCAGAAAAACTCACATTCAGGTCTCTACGCACAAGAATATAGATTAAGTGAAATAAAATATATTTATGGCAACATTTAGCTTTGTTAGAAAAATGTCGTTTGAATGAGTCAGTGACACAAAAAAATGTCAAGGGACCTCATCATCATCACAGCCAAAGTTAATGAAAATGACTAACGCCTGCACAGAAAATGCACTTAATTCTGAGGGTGAACTTAAGTGTCCTTATGTTCCTTTCTTACCAAGATGCTCTTCCACAGCAGCAGAAGGACCTTCTTCATAGGGAAGTGAGGAGCATGGCCGCTGCAGAACTTGGTAACCATCCCAAAGAGCATGACAGAAATGGGCTCGTTGTTGAACAGAGGAGATCCTGCATTGAAGCAGCAGCAAAGACTTAGCTTCTACATCTGAACTGAACTTCAACACGACTGTAGGTCCATATCTACCCAGCTCTGCTCTGAAGGTTTCCCTGATGATTTTCCACTCAGGCTTGTCGGCCGGGTCGTTCTGTTGAATCGTCTCCACCATCAGGTACATGATGTTAAGCAGCACCCGGAGATCGGTGCTGTCGGCGAGGGAGATGGCCGGTTTTCTGACTGCACTACTACAGGCGGCACTGTTACTGAGGAGTAGAGTGCATCAGTGATATAACAGAAAATACATAGACTGAAAACTCTGCGAAACAACAACTTTTACAGCAATTAATGTGCAACAACCATTCATGAACTGAACATAAAACATACTCGATCTCCATGTTAAGTAGTTCCACCAGAGCAGAGAAGGTCCCAACATCAAGTAGCAGAAATATGTTATATCTCATCCAGTGCTGCACCTCAACCTCAGAGCTGCATTCTCCAAAGGTTCCTGCATAAAACAGAGATTTATCAAAGGTTAGAAACATAAAGCAGATCTTTACCTTGTAATTAAGTTGATTTTATTCAAAGTGAGGGAACACTGACCCTGAGCCATGTACAGAATAGCTCTAGCAACCTTCAGTCTCTTCTCACGAGTGATGACCTCCAGACTGTCCAGGAGACGCAAGGCATGAGCCCTGTGCTGAGCTGCATCCAGCTCCGTCCACTTCTTATCAAACACTGAAGCACAGCAAGGAAACAGCTAAATAAACATTTTATATTTTATAAGCATCTTATCGGTAATTAGGGCCACCTACCATGAGCTCTGAATTCTTCCTCAAAGCACTTCCTGTTAAGAACAAATTCTGGTCCTTCAGTGTAACTGTAAAGTTCTGAAAATGGTACAAAATAAAATTTAATTAATGGTCTAGTTAAGAACAAGTCAAACTTATTCTGAATCTAGATTTCTGATTCTGAGAAGCATATGCATCCAAACCTGACAGCTCTGCAGCCCACTTGTCTGTGTCAGAATATTCAAACTCGAGATCCGGCAACTCAGACATTCCCTGCACACATGAGATCAGATATCAGACAAAAATAATAGTAATTTCTTGCCTACAGTTTTGAAGAAGTATCACTAATTAGAATTTTAATTAAGAAATCATTTTATATATCCCAGATGTAAATTAAGTGTTGTAGTAACCCTGACTAAAGTATGATTTATTGTGAAACATAAGGATGTCAGAGTTAGATAAAAGGGATTTTTGACACCAAACACACTGCACACAATCCTAGCTCCATACTGCAGCAACACAACACTGCACACAAGATGTGTCCAGCCCCGAGTGATAACACCTGCTACACAAAAACACATAAAAATGAGAAAAGAGGCTGACATCTGATCTCCAAACTAACCAGAACCCAATCCCATTGTTAATTGAAGGATGAGTCACAACAACCACAACAAATATGATTTAGTGTTTACGTACAAGCATCAAACCAAGTGGATCAGTGGACAACTCTGGTCCTCTGAGGGCACTACCCAGCATGTTTTAGTCATTTCCCTGTTCCAACACACTTAATTCAATGGTTGAATAACCTGTTCAGCAGGTCATCAAGCTTATGTAGAGGTCTTTTAATCACCTGCTGATTAAAATGAAATGTATTAATGCAGGGAAACAACTAAAACATGCTAAAGAGCGGCCCTCGAGGTCCAGGACTGCCCACCCCTGCATGCTCTCTGGTCTTTCCTATTAATTTTCTCTCTCTCTTTCCGTACTTTTTGTTTTTGTGAAGTGCCTCGTGATTTTTATCTTGAGAGGCGCTATATAAAATATCGTTTTCTTTCTAATACTGATGGTGGAGCTCCTGCATATCCACTACAACCATGGTGAGTAAATTTGGTTTCATTTGGACAAACTGCAGTATTAAAAGACCAATTCTAGCACCAAAATAGAGACAAATCAAGTATTTTTTAATTTCTAGTTGTACTTGATTCAGTTTGTTTATTGGGTCAAATCAACTCCTGGAGCAGATTCTGGAAATTGCTGCTATGCATCATGATGCAGACACGCACTGTGACTAGGAAGAACCCTATGTTAGCTTATTCACGTAACTGTTTTTAAAGCACTGTTGCTGCAACTAAATGGATCATAAAGCACGAGTGGACCCGACTCACATTTTTTCAACAGGTAGACAGAATTCTGACAGGCAGTCCTGTTAGCTAGCATCAGCTAGCTACTCTAAGCGAAGCTAGAGCTAAACCAACAGCAACATTTCAGAGGACAAAAAGATCACAAAGATATACACACACATTTAAAACATTTTGAGTCAGTTACTGCAGATAGCAGCAGCCGAGTTGTTAAAGACATGCTAGTTAAGAGACACTCACAAAGCTAACGTTACAATAGCAGAAACGAGGCCTCGTCTTGATTACAGAACCCCCTGGCGAAATAAAAATTAACTTTTCTGTTAACGCACCTCTGAGTCTTTTCTTGAATTCCGAGGAAATTCTCCCCTGCCTTTATTGGGCAGCATAGCTCTTTGTTTATTGTTTACAGGTGGACCACCACCATTCCCACCGACATCCATCATTAGCAATTGGACGAACTCTCGCGAGATGAAAATTGAGCGAGAGTTTGTTTCTGACGCGTACGTGGACCTTCCTCTCGGTTCTTCTGTTGCATCTTTTTGACGAATTTGTATTAAATCTGTCATTCATGTTCAACTTTATATTATTTTTATAAGATCAATCCCACCCTTGCTTTAAGATCAGATTTTATTGTTTATAATTTTTAAGGTTTTGACGATCGGCGGTCAAATTCATACAAACATCAGATACCTTTATATTTACTCAACAAAAAACTCTATATTTTCTTTCAATGCCCCCACTGTACATCTATCATGTAAATGCGCACAAGGACAACAGCTCTGTTTTGCAATTTCATGTGTTTATTGAAGGAAAATTTGGACAGAAAAACAAACATTGAAAATTTTTTAGTTGTTCAATAAGTAGAAATGGTGATGGACAACACTACAGCAAATATTCATTGTTCATATGGTGTAACCAATTCCTCCTGTACTCCATTGGGAGCTGGTGTCCACCTTCAGCAGACTGTGCGAGGTGGGCAGCCTGCTGGTCTCCAGTCCATCACAAGAACACTAAAGTATTACTTTACATTATCCAGTCTCAGATGTTGCAATGGTCTGTTGGTAAAATCCCAATGAGAAACGATTCTATTGTCCCAAAGTCATTGCAGTTGTAGTGTCATGAATGTCCTGTTTTTGACCAAAAGGTCATGATCTGCTGCGTCTGCTCGAGCAGAGACTTGTCTCTGACACAGGCTAATCTACATGAGATAGTGGCCAAGGTATTTCATGCACTCTGCTCATTGAACTGCTTCACCTCTGTTACAGCTCAAGACGAAGACGAAGAACTCTTGATAAACACATAATCAACCAACTTAGTTATTACCAATAATAATGTGAGCCCAATGTTCAATCAATCTGTGAAATGACAATGTTATTACTTGATATTATAATCCTGTGATCAGTAGTATTTTACAAGTAATTATAATCTTGGGCATTTCCACTAGACACTAATGACATGTAACGCTAAAGCCACATGACACATTTCCTTTTGTCTGATCCAATCAGAACCTTCGTTTCTGACGCGAGGCATTGTTTTCTGTGGTGTTTGTTTAAACCCTCTTTTGCATGTCAAATTCTGATTCGCCAGTAAACCAAAATATGACAATTATAAAAACTATCCCACGCCACCTTTTGTTTGGTTTAAAGCGTTCTAGAGAAGTCTCGGACAGGCCATCCGGACTTCCCCTTCAGCCATAAAGAACCTCGACAAGCTGGATAAAATCTATTATAAGTTACACCTGTCTGCAACGGTTCCTTCAGAATAAAAGCTGAACCTCACGACCCCTTCAGGGTCTCGCTGACGCCAGTGATAACCTGTCGTGACCTGGAAGCATTCCGAGACTAGTTTGGTCGGCAACGCTGCTTTTCTACCGGCTTCGGTACCAAGAAGGGTCCAAGAGGACCTCAGCATTCTGGATCTAACGGAGGCTTCCCCTGGGTATGTAGACCGACAGATGGCATTTCATGTGTGTTACAAATCTACTGAAGTTTAGAGCGAAACATTCACTCCCACTCAAAACTGCTTCTCCGGATACGCTGGTTCTGATAACATTCCACACACACACCATCATCGCACGTTTCACTCCACCTTAGTCCATCAGTACACAGAGTGTTAAAGTTAGTCTTGTTTAAATCGTGTAGAAATAAATTTCTTAACCATTTTAAACCTGACTCTCTCTCTTTCCTCCGAGTTATAAGAAGTGTCAAGTAATCCCTGCAATAAAAAGTTCTGATCGTCTGGTTAAAATATTCAAAGATCCATCAGATTGATATTTCATATTTCTATGGAATCTCACATTTTATGGTTCAGAAGTAAGATGTAAACGACCCATCCTTTACACAGTTTATTTGGTCAAAGATTGTCAACAGGAACGTTTTAAACAGCTGAACGTAAAAATACAGAATACTAGTTGGTTTCTGCAACCTTTTTCAGTAACCATCAAAACATTTAGGTCATGTCAGACTAATTTAACAAACCAACAGCTGTGGAAACACAAGAGAAGAAAACACGTGCATGTGGCGCTGCTTAGCTGTCAGTGTGTTTTGTGATTAACAACCATTAACAGACTTGGGAGGAAAACAACTTTTCTCATGAAACCAAATTTCTGAGTTACAAGGCACTGTCAACCTGACAATGATGTCCTCACGGAGTGTCCCTGACTTTAATGCACGTAAGCTGTCAGTGCAAAGATGCAAGGACTGATGGCGACTACACAACTCAAGGCAAGAGAGACTGAATAGGATGTTTGTTTTTATTCTGCACAAATCAAATCCAGGAATTACCTGCGTGTGCAGATTACAATTTATGATGCAAACTGTAAAAAAAAAAAAAAAAAAAAACTCGTGGTAGGAAAAATAACACTATTTCCTGTCAGGGCTTTGGGGAAACGGCATGCTGAAATGTGTGAGGCATAAATTTAAATATGTGATTTAAACAAACACTTTACAGGTTCATCAAACGTGCCTGCTGCTGTTAAGCCAATCATTACAAAGAATTTATGCAAGCCTCACAAAACAGTTCTTAACCCTTTGATAATAAAACATTAGAATATAAAACCACAATATGACACAGAAGGTAATGCTAACTAACATGTATTGTTGCTGGAAATCAGCTCATTTTAGAATTTTTCCATTTCTCATTTAAATCGTAATACTTTTGGTACCTGAAACAGACAAAGATGTAACATTTCAAATGATGTAATTTAAATGTAATAGTAATCCGAACACTTGAACCTTTTACCACTGTAAAAGGTTAATTTTATTTTTTTAAGTGCATGTTAGAGACCATACCAAGGCCAGAAGAGGTGGGTCTGGTAAAATAACATATTTACAGGACATTTTCGATTTTTGAGTGCCTCTAGATGATAAAGATGTTATTTATTCTAAGTATTAATTGTCAATGAACAGTTGATTTTAGCCGAGGTTAGCAGTATTAATGATTATTCATATCAGGATATTTCTTCTCCTTGACAGGTGGAATGCATCATGTAAATAACTGATTTTTATAGTAGGAGATACCTGAATTATTTTGGCCACTAGTTGATAAAATATATATACTTAAATTGCATCTCTTGGTTTTTAAGTCATCGTGGCTCATCTGTAACTACAATCATCAATTTAAAGCTAAATGTCTTTAAATGTGTACATCCAATATAAAAATAAGTGGCTAATGTCAGATTTGGTCCAAACATTTTTCCATCAGACAGGAGTTTTACATCAGCTCACATCCAGAGATGGCTTTAAAACAGTTCTGTGCACACCAGAAGGGTCAGCTAAATGTGTAAAGAGCTCACTAACCAGAGGAATGATGTGGTTAAAACATCTGCTTTTATACAAGTTAAAACATTAACCCTGCCCCTCTTCCCCAACAGTCATTTGGCACAATGAACTCATAAAGCACTCAGCAGCTATCAGACAAAGCCAGCAGGTTTGGAAACATGTGCAACATAACCTTCATCAGACAACTGAGCGCTGAAGTCACATTAACATTTTACAGCCAGAGAAGTGCAGCGTGCATCATTAGGAAGCAGCAAGTAAAAGAAATCCAGCTATAGCTGATAAAATACATCTAGTTACGAGTTGTGATCTCATCAGGGTATAAAATACAATATATATGGGTTTTAATCCATCATCTGGAACGTTTGGGTCCGCTTTAGGTGGTCAGGAGTGTTTCTGCAGACTAATACCTGGGAATAAAACAAAGACAGATCAGAATCTGAACAAGATTCACTTCTTTGTTTTTCGTCACTTAAGTTATATTTCTTTACCATACCAATTTTATTTATATGGCACATTTAAAAAAACAGCATGGGAGCTGACCAAAGCAACTCCAAACATAAAAACAGACGCATAAAAATGCCAATAAAAGAGTCAGTAAAAGCAGATTAAAGCAGCAATCAAAACAAAATCTTTGTGTGAAGCTCTTGCCTAACCAACATGGAATAGATGGTATTTATTGCTCACTAAAGGGGCGTTTCCACCACGTTTCAGAAACTTCAGGGTAAATTCACCAGAACTTCCTAACATGCGTGTGTCTCCGTTTCATCGGGCCGGCTGAGCAGGCAGTTTTCAGGAACTTTCAGAGTACCTGAAGAGGAGTAGGTACACGGAATGGCCCGGCTACTCCACCGGGCCATTCCGGTTAGCTCACGCTGATTGGTTGCAACTCAGATGGCGGCAGTAGTAAAGTTGCTTGTAAAGCAGAATGAAAGCAAAAGAAAATAAGCACCAATCGCGCTGCCTTCAAATCTCCGTTACTGAACTCCCAATGCCAAAAAAATAAAAATAATAAAACAGAAGAATTCTCCCACAACAAAGTAATTCATGGGGTTTTGGTTTCTCACAGAGAATCGTAAAACAGAACTTCTTCTGGTCATTGAACGTCACATTTTACATCACGCAGCTGCTCTCGGCCTCCAAATGGATTAAATTATGCTGGACTTTGACTGAATGAAACCTTTAATTAATGTTACTGTGGATGCTTTTTGGCACTGATCAGTGACATCACTCACTGCCGAAGCAGTCACGTTATGCTGATGTCTGTGCAAAGTCCTGAAAGGTCTGAATTTGTATGGAGACAACAGCTGAGAGGACAGGGACATCACATCTCCTGGTCAGTTTCCCCTCCCCGAATTTCCCCTGAAGTTCAGACAACGGAAACACGGCCTAAAATAAAAGATTGAAACATTAGCGTGACGTGTACCGGTAATAGTTGGGTTTGAAGGGGCCGTTCTTATTCAGACCCAAATACTTAGCCTGCTCATCCGTCAGCTCTGTCAGGTGGGCGTCGAAGGTGGCCAAATGCAAACTGGCAACGTATTCATCTGGAAAATGGTGACATGTGTTAAGGGTGTGCTCATACTCATTAGTAAAATCAACAATCATCAACTTGGATGAGCAGATTTTTAAATAAAATATTAAATTCCAGATTAAACCTCGACACCTGTAATTGCGATAGTCTTGTAGTTCTGTTCAACTGGACTCTCAGTTCTGAATGTGTTAAAAATATGAAGTATTCACATCCTCACCCATCTTTTTGGGCAGCAAGTAAACATCTTGTTTGTAACGTCCCTCAGGAGCGTTGTACAACTCTATCAGGGCCAGGGCCTGGGGAAAAAACAAACAAAAACAACATGCAATATAATCAAAATAATAGAGGGGCGTCTGTAACAGAGACAGAGTTCAGCTGCAATTCAGAACTTAACAACCAGAACACAATAATAGCACATAATAGTGGAAAATGAAAATGTGAAAAGTGAACAGGGACTCCTGTATGCTCTGCTAACCTCTATAGACTTAAGTGAATAAATGTGGTATGGCTTAAGCCACCATGTTACCTGAGTGGTAGCTGTGATGGACAGAACAAAGGTAGGAACGGTGGAGCAGCTGAGGTTCAGCAGACGTCCCTGTGAAACCAGTCCTGTGTTATCAGGAGTAAAACCTAACAAGAGATTTTCCTCACCAACAGAAATAACTAACAGAAGATGCCACGTTTGTAATTGTTTTTGTTTTTGTAGCTTCTACAATTCCAGTAAAATAACTATAACCATGTCATCCAAAGAACTAGACTAAGACTCTTGTTAAGAAGAAGAAAGTCAAAACCAAAGTGAATCTCCAGCACAGCATCAGTTTTTATCACTAAAGGAGACACGGACCTCCGCCAGCAGGATAACTCTCTTGCCATCGGGCCAGATGACGTGATCCACCTGAGGGCGGACTCTTTCCCACGTCAGCTCGGGTGTCCGAAGACTCGCCTGGACAAACAGACAACATGGATCATGATGTAAACACGTTTAACGTTGAATCCCAACACAATAAGCTCTAGTTTTACCACATCAATCTCAGTGTTGGAGTGCCCCATGTTGCACACCATTGAACCGTTTTTCATTCGATCCAGCTGGTCCCTGTTCACCACGTTTTTATTCCCTAAAGCAGAACAAAAGGACACAACTTTGATCACCAACCAAAAGCATCGTATGAACAATTCACCCTGAGGAGCAGCCAGTTAGAAAGCATCTATGAAATGTGATGCCAGGACATCAGCAAAGTTTCAAGTCTGATTACCGGTGCATGTGATGACGACGTCAACGTGGCGAATGACTTCATTCAGCTTGACTACCTTAAATCCATCCATGCTGTTGGAAAACCCACAAACACAGAGGAGATGCAGCAGTCTGTTAGGTTTCTGCCGACATACAGATCCATCCAGATGACTGGGAGGGCTCAGTGTTGTGTGAGATAAATGTTCTCTCACCAGGCCTGCAGGCCACAGATGGGATCAATCTCTGTAACATAGACTATAGCTCCCAAAGCTTTCAGAGCGGCAGAACAACCTTTACCAACCTGAAACAAAACAAAGTCTAATTCACTGTTTAGTCTGTTTTAAACACCCTAATCAGTGAAAACAACAAGACTGTACTGAGTTTAACTCTTTACCACTATCCAGGCCTGATAACACGATTAAAGGTCTGTCTAAAGCTGCTGTAAGAGTCAAGAGTGAAGAGGCTCGTTAATATCATGAAGTCTCTCACCTCACCATACCCACACACCACCACCTGTTTGCCTCCAAACATCACATCTGTGGTTCGCTTCAGGCTAAAGAGATTTAAAAAGTATATTTAGAACAATTTGTGGAAGTGAAAAAGACTAAAACTGCACCAAGAGTCAGAGACCCGGTTACTGCAGTGGTTTGTGATTAAAACATTTAAATCTGTTTGAAGATGCAGATTTACCGTAGTATATATTACACCTTTGATAGGGAACGGTGATTAACTAAGTTATTAATTATTAATAATTAATAACTAAGAGCGGACAGCTTTTAAAGCACTGACCCGCTCTGAAATGTGCAGACATAGTTAAAGACTAGCAGGCTGTTCGTTGCTGCCATGGTGATATTAACTGACTGTTTCACACCGTATTATGAGAAACGAGCTGTGGACCATCTACTAAAGAAATGTGTGTTTTTGTCTTAAATGCAACAACAGACTTGAGAAACGACACATCAGTGATGAACATTAAAATCATATTCAGTTTTATTCAGAATCGAATGAAACTGCTGCTGGACTACAGCTGAATAATCAGGAGTCAAAAGCCGTGGTTGACTTCTATTCAGAGCTAGAAGTTAGAACAGTCACATGTGGAGCGAAGGCCTAATAACATCTCTGGGCTCAGTTTGTTTAGTCAGGTCACAGTGAGCTTTTATAAAACTTCTTTCTGTGTAAACTTAGTTACAGTAACCTTAAAGTTCAGCTTCACATTCATCACTAAAAGGGAAAAACAACTACTCTTCAGTCACTGAATCCTTATGTTTATTAGGAAATTATATTTCTGACAGTTTTTGTAAAATGCAAAAGCGGGTGTAATGCATCTTAATTTTCACTGAAGTTTTCCAATAAACAAAAACAAGGTGTGTCCAGAGCTGATTTCTTCTTTTCATTTTTTTTAAGTTACCCTTAAATGTAACCTGAGTGAATGCTAAATGCAGTTTCCAATGATTCTTTCATCTATTAGGTAGCAGAGTTACTGACATCTAAACCTAATAACTGGTGAGGGGGCTCTCACATCGCTGTGGAGGAGTTTTGTCCCTCTGTTCTTTATAAGGTAGCTTTATTTCAGCCACATTGGAGGGTTTTCCAACATGAATGACCCATTTAAGGTCAAAGGTCAGATAATATCCTTCAGGAATTTAGGTTGAGAGCAGAATTCATGGTTCTATTACAAGTGGTGCTAAAGCAGCCCCAAACCATCACACTGCCACCACCATGTTTTACTCCAGATGGAACAGGACCTGCCGTATGTTGTCACTCAGGCCCTGTCCACACATAGCCGGGGATCTGCCAAAACATAGATATTTTTCTATGTTTTGGCCTGTCATCCACACGAAAACGGATCTTTTTAAAAACTCCGGCCAAAGTGAAGATCTGCGTTTTCTCCGTTTTGGGTGTCTGCGTGTGGACAGACAAAACCGGAGTTTTAAGGTCTGCAACGTCACTTTCCGCGACAAAAAAATGCTGACATCACGTGTGCGACCTGTGTTTACACTAGCCGACAGCATGGATGCCCTCAGAGCTGCGCTCGCTTTATCAATTGTCCAAGCGCTTTTTGCTTGTTTGTTTTTGCAAGCGGGATTACTGCTCCTTGCGGAAGACCACAGACGAAGGACGAGGTTAAGAACGGGGGACGTACTGCCGCCTACAGGTCTGGCATGTCCTTAACAACGTATTTATCCAGGTACGTGTGGACAGAGTTTCTTTTTAAAACGAGGTGGTGTGGATGCAAGTTTCTGGAGGGGCGGATATTCGGTTTTTTTTTAAACCGGCTACGTGTGGACTAGGCCTCAATCTCTGCTGAAGTAATTTCTTAATTCTACACATCTGGTTGTGATCAGGCCTGACTAGTTAAAATGAGCTCAGCTTTCTAAATGATGTGGTTAGCCACAGTTAATTCTTGATTTAACAAGGAGGGCAATTACCCACCATGCCCTGTAACCGGAGGGTTGCTGGTTCGCGTCCCACTCAGTCTGTTGCAGCTGCTGTGTTCATGGGCAAGACACTAACGCTCCTTGCCTGCTGGTGGTGGATGGAGGGACAGGTGGCACCTGTGTACGGCAGCCTCGCTCCTGTCAGTGTGTCCCAAGGCAGCTGTGGCTACATTGTAGTTCATCATCATCAGTGTGTGGACGTGTGTATGAATGGGTGAATAACTCATGTGCTGTAGAGCCGCTTGGGGGGGGGGGTTAGGATTCTGGAACAAGCAATCTAAATACAGGGCATTTACTGTTTGTTCCCATAGGACCATGTTGGTTTGGAAGGTTTTGTTCCCAGAATAAATGATCTTCTGTTTAAAAACTACATTCTGTATTTAATCGTGTTATTTTTGTCTGATGCTGAAGGGATTCTATGCGGGGGAGAACAAGTTTAACAGCCCTATCTACGAAAGCTACCTGAAACCAAAGTCCACTCACCCATCTAGAATGGATTCCCGGCAGCAGTAAAGGTTGTCAAACTTCTGCTTTGTCACAGAGTCGTTTACATTCATAGCTGGAACACACAGCTTTCCAGCTTTGGAGAGCTGATACAACCTAAAAAAGGAGCCATAAAAGGTGTTTGAATCTAAATATTTCCACAGAATTCATTTATATGTTTAAACCTAAATACCTGTGAACCCCTGTAACACTCTCCTCTACGATCCCCCTGATCTTCTTGAAAACACTCGAGTATTTCTTATACACCCAGTGTGTCAAGTCCCCTCCATCATCAAGGATCTAATAAACGACAGTTATGTTTACAACTCCCAACAAAGAAGCTGTTCCTGCATGAGAAGAGAAACGGATGTTCTACACACCATGTTGGGCTGCCAACCCTCTGTGGTGACACAACGGTCAATACACCACCAGAAGTCATCCTCAGACTCTCCCTTCCAGGCAAACACGGACACACCTGGAGCATCAGAGTTGGACCATAACACGAGTCATTACACAAACAGTCCACGTCTACATGCATGAACATGTCCCTCCGATATCAAAAAGTGCAGAAAAGGCTACATTAGAGTCTCTAACCTGCAAGTGTTGCAGAAAATAAGCGCAGATGTATAAATGTGGTTGATAACTAGTGGTGTGCATCTCTACCTGCCTCACGATTCGATCCGATTCAGATTATCCGCCTAAAGATTCGATTTGAGTCTGAAATGCATCACGATTCTTCACACAAAAATTTTCATTACTTAATAAAAGTAGTAGAATAGTTTTTTATTTCTTTTTTATTTCAATATCCCTGAAAAACAGAACATACATCCATTCACTAGAGTGAGCAACAATTTTTTAAGTGTGCGGCCTATAATTACTTAAATAAAATAATGTTTTCTGTAGAGCAGCTTTAAGATAGAATATTCCTGAACTTAAAAGTAGTAAACAAATACTGTGTTAAGTGATTCTTTCACATCCAGGATCCCAAAACCGAAATTAGCCCAGACATCCGATTTAAATGTAACAGGTGCATCTTTGATTACTGGTAATGTTGGCCCTGTATCCCTGTCCGCCTTTTCTGTTTTAAATTGGCGCTAGGGCAACACAGTGCGCATGTCATTGCAACTCTGCCCCCGGAAGTAGTTGTAAAACCTCAAAACTTTATTGTCCTCGCGCGTCCAGAACATAGACATAGGGAGAAAATCTCATTATGTCACGTTGCTGCACCGATGAAGCATCATGCACGGCTGAATCGCGATGCATCTTAGAATCGATCATTTTCCCACCTCTATTGATAACTCTAGAACAGTTACACAGATATATGCTATTTATTAAAAATAAAAATCCACATGGCAGAACTCTGAAGAAACAATGTAATTGGTTTAAGAGTAAGCACTTGCACTTTTCAATAATCCCAGTTTAAGCACGTTTCAGATAAATTACTAAGACAAATCAAGCATGAAGCCGACAAGGCTGCAAACTCCCATCATCTAACTGCTGGATGAAAGGTTTACCCTGGAGATTTAGCACATACACAGACTGTCACATAGCAACCAGACATAAAACACTCAAGCGGCACTGCCTTTCTCACCAAACAGAACATTTATGTGTCCCAGTGATCTCTGCAGGGTTTAAAATGCTCACGAGTTTAACATTTGAAAATGGTAACCGTGGTTTTGAAAGACCTGCGATGCTCACAGAGCAAAGAAAAAAGGTCAGCTCATTAAAAAGAGAAATGTTTTATTTGTTTTTTTTAGACACCAGTTCACCATTAATGCTAAAATTGTCCTTTAGCCAGCTCTAATCACCAGTATTTATTAGTATGTTCAGCTGTGACCTCTGCTGCTCACCTCTCTCTGCCAGGGCAGCAGCAACTTCATTCTGCGTTGAATAGATGTTACATGCCGTCCAACGACACTGAGCGCCAAGAGCCACCAGAGTCTCTATTAACACCTGAAAAATCCAGGAAATCAACACATCCCATTTCCATTAGAAACACAGAGCAGGAACTGTCGGGACTTTGCAGCTTATTATTAAAAAAAGTAAATCTTACAGCAGTCTGAGCGGTTATGTGAGTGCAGCCCACAATTTTGGCACCAGCCAAAGGTTTCTCACTGTGTGCTCTCTTCCTGAGCGAGACCAGCGCTGACATATCTGAGAAAAGTGGCAAAGCATGAGTGGGGGAGAGCAGCACAGATGATACAGAAAAACTCATCAAGTAAATCAAAAAGAGGCAGCTGCTGCTAGCCAGTGATGAGCCAAGACAATAGTTGCATTTAAATGGGGTCATATGTTGTAATATGTCTTTAGGTTTTTATTTGTTGAACATTCAGCTAAAAAGTTGATTCGTCTTCTTCTTTACCTTGTTCTGCTATCTCGATCTCTCTCCTGCCAAACTCAGCCTGTTTGATGTTTTTGACGCAGAAGTCACTGCTGCCCTTGGAGTTGAGCTGGGACTTATCCCGCGGCGAGGTCTCATCATCAGAGCTATCTGTATAGGACGCCGCTACAATGATAGATTATGCTCGGCATAAAACTAAAACCAAATGACTGAATTCCTCATCAGTTCATAATCTGACCGTCTCTTCCTTCACAATGAAACAAGAACAGTAACGCGGATCGTCTGTCTCTTACCGGAGCTATAGCTGTCAGTGGAGGACTGGGAGATGGAGCGGGACAGAGACCGACGGCCTGTCTTGGTGGGGAACCGGCTGAACTCCTGCTTTTCCTCCACAAACTGGATTTGCTAGAAACAAACGGTCACAATGTCAATTGTTCATATTTTAAATGAGACCCAGTGGCATGTCGATGGGGGGGTGGGGGGATGGGGGGCACCCTAGGTGCCACCGCAAAAACTGAGACAGTAAAACATCTAAAACATATAATCACTAAAAAAATTAAATCTAAAACATAAACAATAAAATACCATATGTAAAATCACATTTGGAAGTTTGTTCTTTTTTTAATCTTGTAGTATTTACAGCATTAAACGGAGCTTGGTTCATGTTCCAAAACATTTCTAAAATTCAGATAATGAGACTAACAAAACAACAAACCAGACCAGACATTTATTTCTTGTTTATGTTATTTTATTGATATTTCTCATTTTTATATTGACATAAGCACACCCATTTCTGTTTTTAGTAGAAAAATATTTAAATAAATACAAATTAACAAAAAGCTCAAATGCACTAAAATACTAGCCTGGAAATGACATCTACTTCATCCAAAGTGCACCCTCCTCTATTCTCTAAAAGAATCCTGACTTTACAATGCCAAAGAAAATCTCAATTTATTATAATAAATGTATGAATTTATAAATGATTAATGTCATAGAAAATTATTGATAAAAGTGCACATTGGTTTTGTGCTTTGACTTTATTTTGGTTTATTTTACTCAATTACATTATGAATAATATTTTGTAGTTTTCTAAAAAAAAATATAACATTTTTTCTAAGTTATGAGCCATTTACATGTGCCACCCTTGTCCAAATTTGTGCCCCTACCTAGCCACCCCAAAATAAGTTCTAGACACACCACTGACGAAACCAAAACAAAAATTACACAAAAGGTTTTACTCAGACAAGGGTTCTAAAGACAGCTGAATTTTTATGTTGTTCTGGGTCAGGAAAGGGGTCAGCATCATTTTAGGCTCGTACAGCATAATGACTGATGTCAAAATGCTGAACCCATCTGGCGCTCACACAAATCATGTTGGGTAAATTTTATCCTCTAATGATTTAGTTTGGATGTCTGAATTAGATCCATATTCAGCAGCATACAACCAAAAACAGATGAGCATGTTATTCAGCCTCTGACAGAAAACAGAATAAATAATCTACAATATCTTATACACTGCAAGCTTTCATATTTCTGTTTCACACAAAAGGAATACAGACTTTCTGGAGGAGGACCATAGTGTTTGTTATGTGTATTGTAACATTGATCTAGTCAGCTCTTTTAAGCCACAGCAATGACTGGAATTGTTGTGATGACACAGATTTTCCAGACGTGAGAGGCAACAGAGACAAATATTACAATCTGACCTGGAGTTTTAGTTTTCCCACGTCCAGAGATGTAAATAGGACAACCTCAAATAACACAAGCCTGGAGGAGTTCTGACATATTGTGGAACAGTTCATGCTAATAACGGTTAGCTTCTACTAGCTGAGATGTTCTCTGCTGTTTCCTAGACATGAAAACAGAAACAGCCTTCCCAGTCGCGAGTTAAGATAGTGTCCATGAACGTATATGGGCCATTCCCATCTGTACCGGGTCGGCCCGGGCCGGGTAGCCCCAGTCAGCCCCAGCCTGGCCCGGTTGATTCCACACATCCTTGCCTTAAGTCCATGTGGGCTGATTCTACCCACCAATCAGAGGCTTGCTCTAATGGAAGGTGTGAATTTGCTGTCAGCAGTGGGTGTGTTGGCCCTGGTCGGCCTGAAGCAGACCCCCTCGAGAAGAGGGCTGAGAATGGAAAAATACCAGGCCACCCAGATATGTAAACAACCTATGCTACCCAGTCCAGGCCGACCCGGTACAGATGGGAATGGCCCATAAGTGACAGTGTGAAGTAGATCTGAATCCTAGAGTCTCACTGTTTATTTTCTGTCAGAAGCTAATAGGGTCAGGATGTAAGAAAATATCAATATGGCAATGTATCGTTTTGTTTTATCCAGCAATATCACACTGATATTCAAAAGTCATGTATCTAATTTGTGGAAGAATTTACATGCAAACATTTCTGTATTTTCTTTTCTTTTGGTGCAATTCAAACACCGACCGCTAGGTGGCAGTGAACAATGGGTTTTGTTTCCACCATTGAAATGTAAATCCCCTTATATGGTTCAGATACCTCATGTTAAACATGTTAAGTATCAGTTTGGACTGTTTATTGAATTTTCGTATAATAAATTCGGTCTAAAAAAAATCGCTAATATCGTCTGACTGAGTGTATCGCAATATATTGTGATATATTGTATCATCTCCCCTGTATCATGATATGCATCATATCGCCATAATTTCACTAATACACATCCCTAGAAGCTAACCCAGGCGATACGTGTAGAAGGCTTTTTTCATGTTTAGCCAGCATTGAAATCTCACAGTGACCAATCATTTTCAAAAGTAATAAGTAACAAATGTTTTTTTCCGTGAAAGACCTCTTTAAATATTTATGTTTATTTATTTATTTGGCAGATGCTTTTATCCAAAGCAATTTACAATATAAATTGTAAGTGATTAAATAACAAATACAATTAATTTGTTTTAGGAAAAGTGACATTCAGGTCTGACAAGACATATTAAAGATAATAAATGAATTGTTTAAGGATGACCTAAGTTTACTGATTTTAATACTTCGTCTTCGTCTTCGTCTTCCTCCGCTTATCCGGGTCCGGGTCGCGGGGGCAGCATCCCAATTAGGGAGCTCCAGGCCGTCCTCTCCCCGGCCTTGTCCACCAGCTCCTCCGGCAGGACCCCAAGGCGTTCCTGGACCAGATTGGAGATGTAACCTCTCCAACGTGTCCTGGGTCGACCCGGGGGCCTTCTGCCGGCAGGACATGCCCGAAACACCTCCCCGGGGAGGCGTCCAGGAGGCATCCTGACCAGATGCCCAAACCACCTCAACTGGCTCCTTTCGATCCAGAGGAGCAGCGGTTCTACTCCGAGTCCCTCCCGAATGTCCGAGCTCCTCACCCTATCTCTAAGGCTGAGCCCGGCCACCCTACGGAGGAAACTCATTTCAGCCGCTTGTATCCGCAATCTCGTTCTTTCGGTCATTACCCAAAGCTCATGACCATAGGTGAGGATTGGGACGTAGATCGACCGGTAAATCGAGAGCCTGGCTTTCTGGCTCAGCTCCCTCTTCCCCATGACAGATCGGCTCAGCGTCCGCATCACTGCAGACGCCGAACCAATCCGCCTGTCGATCTCCCGATCCCTCCTACCCTCACTCGTGAACAAGACCCCGAGATACGTAAACTCCTCCACTTGAGGTAGGACCTCTCCCCCGACCCGGAGGTGGCAAGCCACCCTTTTCCGGTCGAGAACCATGGTCTCAGATTTGGAGGTGCTGATCCTCATCCCAGCCGCTTCACATTCGGCCGCGAACCTACCCAGCAAGAGCTGAAGGTCAGAGCTGGATGAAGCTAGGAGGACCACATCATCCGCAAAAAGCAGAGACGAGATTCTCCTGCCACCAAACTCGACACACTCCACACGGCTGCGTCTAGAAATTCTGTCCATAAAAGTGATGAACAGAACCGGTGACAAAGGGCAGCCCTGGCGGAGTCCAACCCTCACTGGGAACAGGTCCGACTTACTACCGGCTATGCGGACCAAACTCACGCTCCTCTGGTAAAGGGACTGAATGGCCCTTAACAGAAAGCCACCCACCCCATACTCCTGGAGCGTCCCCCACAGGGTGCCCCTGGGGACACGGTCATAAGCCTTCTCCAAATCCACAAAGCACATGTGGATTGGTTGGGCAAACTCCCATGCCCCCTCCATCACCCTTGCAAGGGTATAGAGCTGGTCCACAGTTCCACGGCCAGGACGAAAACCACATTGCTCCTCCTCTATCTGAGATTCAACTATCGATCGGACCCTCCTCTCCAGTACCTTGGCGTAGACCTTGATTTTAATACTGCTGTTTTAAACTGTTTTAAACAAACAAAAGACTCCTTGATTGCAAACCATGAGGAAACGATTCTTATGAAAAAGAATGAGGATGTGAAATTAAAACAAGACAGAAGAGATGGCTAAAAATGTTGTCTCAAGTATGATGAAGCTAAAAAAAAATCCCTAATTCTTCCTTGTTCCTTTACAGGATTAGGTAACATTTGATCTTTCCAAATCTTTCCAAAGAACAAACATCTCTTTTGTTCTACTTAGGCCCTGTCCACACGTAGCCGGGGATCTGCCAAAACGTAGATATTTTTCTACGTTTTGGACTGTCATCCACAAGAACACGGAGTTTTTTCACACGAAAATTGATCTTTTTAAAAACTCCGGCCAAAGTGAAGATCTGCGTTTTCTCTGTTTTGGGTGTCTGCGTGTGGACAGACAAATCCGGAGTTTTAAGGTCCGCAACGTCACTTTCCGCGACAAAAAAATGCTGACATCACGTGTGCGACCTGTGTTTACACTAGCTGACAGCATGGATGGCCTCAGAGCTGCGCTCGCTTTATCAATTGTCCAAGCGCTTTTTGCTTGTTTGTTTTTGCAAGCGGAATTACTGCTCCTTGCGGAAGACCACAGACGAAGGACGAGGTTAAGAACGGGGAAAGTACTGCCGCCTACAGGTCTGGCATGTCCTTAACAACGTATTTATCCGGGTTCGTATGGACAGTTTTTTTTTTTTTAACGAGGTGGTGTGGATGCAAGTTTTTGGAGGGGCGGATATTCGTTTTAAAAAAAAACCGGCTACGTGTGGACTAGGCCTAAGTTTCTGATATTTTAGTTTGTGGTGAAATACAAGTAGTCCAAAATGAAGAATTGTTGCTGGAATTTAAAGGAGCTATATGTAAGAATTCTACAGTCAAATAATCACAAAACAGTCTACTTTCTCAATCAGATATTAAAGGAAGGTTATATTGAAATAGATGTCTGTCTCAGCCATCTTGGGGGGGGGGGGTTGTCAGGTTGTATGTTTTCAAAAGAAACAAAAGAGTGACGTAGTTACTGTTTACAATCCGTGAGGTTTCCATGTCTCTGGCAAGCTAATGCAGCAGCACTGGCATTTGTTATTCGCTGCTGACAGGTGAAAAGCTCTATAGTTGTTTAAAGAACTGAAGCCAGTAAACAGTAGAAACCAAGATGTTATTTCTTGTACCTCTAAGAAGCCATGGCATCTTTTTGTTTTACTATATCAGCTGAAGCAAACTAAAGGCTAAAGTTGAGCTACCAATGCTAATGGTGAATTAGAAGCAAATAGTCTGCTCCAAAACTATCACAAGCTACTTTTTCAATTACCAACACCTCGATATTACAGTGACTATGTATGAGTGATAGGGCTGAACGATTAATTGCATATGCAATAAAATTGCGATGTGACAAAAGAAGATTTTCTAATAACAAAGGCTGCGATTTGACTGACAAGAGTGGTTAGCACAATGTTAATATACATGGAAAAACCCATAGGGATGCTAATGCTAACATCGCCAATTACATTCTTACAAATTACAAATTAGGAACATGCCAAATTATTACATTTGGAGTCTAATAAAAAGTTAAAAATGCCATCAATCAAATAAGTACAGACAGATATTTTAGTAAAGCCAGAAAACTGTAAGAGACTTCAATTCCTCTTGAGTTTTGGTTAGCAGCTAGCTATGGACGTAACTGAACTATGGACAACACATCAGTAACTCTAAAACACATGACATCAATAAATGGGACACACTTCTTTCCTGCAAATAATTTTTCTGTTGATACTAACACCTCTGCTCCTTCAAAGGGTGTGCTCCTGGCTGCAAAGCATTGCACCTTCAAATACAAAATGTTGTCTTTACTTGTGAGTGTTTATGTAGACAAATACACTTGTTGATATGATATGTAGATACATAAACTTGTTTATATTCAGTACAAGTTACATAGATTTTTTCACTTACGTTAGTTGAAAAATATGAGAAAATAATTGTGAATTAAATCTAGGGCAGCAGCTATCGAATATTTTTGTAACCGAGTACTCTATCGAATCTTTTATCGATTAATCGAGTACTCTAATAAATTACCCTTTTGTGTTTGCAAACCATTATATCAAATAACATGTTATAAAAATATGAAAGACCTCTTAAAATGACCAGTTATTCTTCCAGTTTTATTCAAAATTAGTTTTCAAAACTTAAGCACTTCAACTTTACTTCACTGTAAACAAATGACTGTGCAAAAAATAAGTAAACAATCCAAGAAGATTTTCCCCTCGTACGAGAATCAAACAGCACCAGAACCGCTCACGATGCATGCGGAAACATGGCTCGCCAGCTGTTTCCCTAATAACACACGTCCGTTTTAATTTCTACACTTTTTTTTCTCACACAATAACAAGGATTGTTGAGAAAGCATGTTTGCCGTGGTTATGTCAAATTATACTGATCACAAAACATTTATTTACTTTCGTTTTCCTCCGCCACTCTCATAAATACCTGTGTCCTCCTGCAGCAATCCCGAGGGACAACAGACATCAATAACAACACAGTAAAAGGTTGCTACCAGACGCACAGTGTGAGCTGAAACTGAGTGCTACAAACAAAAAAGTTGCATAGCGTCCGCAGAATATATAGCGGACCTCCGAGTCCGCTTGAAGAAGTGACATTTACATGTGAATGTTTCCTGGTCAGGTGCTGCAGCATGGAGGATGTGGTGTTGTGGTAGGCTAAATCCATTTTACAGTATTTACACTGGGCTAAGTTTTCCGCCTTACGAAGTGAAAAATGGTCCCATACTTTTGACATTTTCGGTCTTTTTCGCACTCCACCGGGGTCCACGTTGTCCGCCATGGCTTAAGAGAAAGTTAAGTTATATTCGCGACTCGCGTGTGCATTCAGTGCAGTGTGTATGTGCGTCACTTATTTCGGTCCATGTGAAACATGACCCCGGGCAATTGCAAAGCCATGAATTAATTAAACGAAGCATCGAGGCAGAGAATTTGACTCGAGGCTTTTTTGTACTCGAATTATTCGAGGTACTCGAGGAATCGTTTCAGCCCTAATTAAATCGCAATTGCAATATTGAAGAAAAAATATCGCAATTAGATTACTTTCCAGAATCATTCAGCCCTAATGAGTGAAGTGAATAAGTTTTTGTGGCATTTTACTTCATCTAATGCAGGTGTGGGGAACCCTGGTCCTCGAGGGCCGGTATCCTGCACGTTTTTGCTCCAACACTTCTGATTCAGTGGTTGATTCACATGTTCAGCAGCTCATCAAGCTCTGCAGAAGCCTGTTAATCACCCGTTGATTGAGATCAGGTGTGTTGAAGCAGGGTTGAAACTAAAATATGCTGGATAGCAGCCCTCGATGGACCAGGGTTCTCCACCCCTGCTTGAATGAATCATTCAGAACTACAGGTCCTTCTCAAAAAATTTGCATACTGTGATAAAGTTCATTATTGTCTGTAATGTACTGATAAACATTAGACTTTCATATATATTAGATTCATTACACACAACTGAAGTAGTTCAAGCCTTTTATTGTTTCTAATATTGATGATTTTGGCATACAGCTCATGAAAACCCAAAATTCCCATCTCAAAAAATTAGCATATCATGAAAAGGTTCTCTAAACGAGCTATTAACCTAATCATCTGAATCAACTAATTAACTCTACACCTGCAAAAGATTCCTGAGCCTTTTAAAAACTCCTAGCCTGGTTCATTACTCAAAACCGCAATCATGGGTAAGACTGCCGACCTGACTGCTGTCCAGAAGGCCATCATTGACACCCTCAAGCAAGAGGGTAAGACACAGAAAGAAATTTCTGAACGAATAGGCTGTTCCCAGAGTGCTGTATCAAGGCACCTCAGTGGGAGGTCTGTGGGGAGGAAAAAGTGGCAGAAAACGCTGCACAACGAGAAGAGGTGACCGGACCCTGAGGAAGATTGTGGAGAAGGACCGATTCCAGACCTTGGGGGACCTGCGGAAGCAGTGGACTGAGTCTGGAGTAGAAACATTCAGAGCCACCGTGTACAGGCATGTGCAGGAAATGGGTCATAGGTGCCGCATTCCCCAGGTCAAGCCACTTTTGAACCAGAAACAGCGGCAGAAGCGCCTGACCTGGGCTACAGAGAAGCAGCACTGGACTGTTGCTCAGTGGTCCAAAGTACTTTTTTCGGATGAAAGCAAATTTTGCATGTAATACGGAAATCAAGGTGCCAGAGTCTGGAGGAAGACTGGGTAGAGGGAAATGCCAAAATGCCTGAAGTCCAATGTGAAGTACCCACAGTCAGTGATGGTCTGGGGTGCCATGTCAGCTGCTGGTGTTGGTCCACTGTGTTTTATCAAGGGCAGGGTCAATGCAGCTAGCTATCAGGAGATTTTGGAGCACTTCATGCTTCCATCCGCTGAAAAGCTTTATGGAGATGAAGATTACATTTTTCACCATGACCTGGCACCTGCTTACAGTGCCAAAACCCCTGGTAAATGGTTTACTGACCATGGTATTACTGTGCTCAGTTGGCCTGCCAACTCTCCTGACCTGAACCCCAGAGAGAATCTGTGGGATATTGTGAAGAGAAAGTTGAGAGACGCAAGACCCAACACTCTGGATTAGCTTAAGGCCGCTATTGAAGCATCCTGGGCCTCCATAACACCTCAGCAGTGCCACAGGCTGATTGCCTCCATGCCACGCTGCATTGAAGCAGTCATTTCAGCAAAAGGATTCCCGACCAACTATTGAGTGCATAACTGAACATAATTATTTGAAGGTTGACTTTTTTGTATTAGAAATACTTTTCTTTTATTGGTCGGATGAAATATGCTAATTAGTTGAGATAGGAATTTTGGGTTTTCATGAGCTGTATGCCAAAATCATCAATATTAGAAACAATAAAAGGCTTGAACTACTTCAGTTGTGTGTAATGAATCTAATATATATGAAAGTCTAATGTTTATCAGTACATTACAGACAATAATGAAATTTATCACAATATGCAAATTTTTTAGAAGGACCTGTATAACAGCAAGTCGGGAAACAGCCACACTTACTGTAATGCCGCAGAAATAGGGTTGCAAGGATTAACCGGTTTGACTTTTAACCTAACGTAAAGACGTCTCCAACACCGCAAATAAAGAAAGAAATTAGCGGACCAAAGTGAAAATGAAACTGAACGAATGCACTCAGCGGAACCAGCATCAACATTTTAAATTACATTTAAGTAATAAGTAATATTCATAATAACAACTGCACTAGTAGGAATTTGGCATCTTAATTCATTAAAGCTGCTTTCCAGAGTTTTCCCCTTTCAAAAATGATGTGTGATTTTTCAGAAATCTGTAAAAGCGATTATCTTATCATGTACTGTGATAAAATGTAAGCGATAAGTCTTTTTTATTTTTATTTTTTGCTACACACACACCCTTCCCCACAGAGCTCCTTGCAAAAGGAAACTGAGCGTCGACCACAACTAACCAATAGTGTTAGACTACTGCTTACTTGCTTCAAATTTAAAGAATACCTCAGCTGATGCAGAGTTGATGAACTTTTCACAAAAAAGTACGTCTCTAAAATATAAATATATAAAAACAACGTGACATGAGAACAATACTCGTAAAACAACGTGTTTTAGCTCTGTTTGTCGGCTACAGAAGCACATTTATAAACAGAAACGCGAAGTTGCCATCTTAAACAGAGCAACAGATTTTTTTGTGTGATATGCTTGTCAGCCACTAGATGGTGCCATCAGATAAGAGAAATACTCCGGAAAGAAACTTTAAGGTGTCTCCGTCTTTCAGTGCTAACCCTGACCAGCTGTCAACAGTTAGACATTTTTGTCTTTTTACAGAAACTCAAAAAAGGCTATTAGGGAAATATAATTAAAAGTGTGGTTCACTGAAAAAAACATTTTTAATGATTATTTCTGATAATCACCCATCTTGACTCACGAAAGAAGGCTGTATGTTTGCGTCCAGGAAACAGCAGAGAACGTCTCAGCTAGTAGAAGCTAACTGTTAGAATTAGCAACTCCACCACACAGCAGAACTCCTCCAGCCTTGAGTTATTTGTAAAACATCAACATTGCAAATCAGTAGTAGAGTGAATTTTTCTAAGCAAGATCTCTGAAAAGGCACAACAGATATTTCAGGGGTTCAAAACCTTTATAGAATGTATTCACGCCCTTTATCAATAATTTATTGAATGTATGTGTGATTTATATATGTTAAGCTGTGAAATCAATTCATGTAAAATAATCATGGTCAGGAAACCATGATTCATTCTCAGACTATAATCGTACCACCAAAATGTATAATCGTTGCAACCCTTCTCACAGCTGGGAATCGAAACTGTGATCATCTTGCAACAATGCAGCCAACTGTCCCACAATGCAGCTCCAGATGTTTTCATTTTTCTTAGCATCCAGAACCAGCCCTTAGGCTGGAGACCCCTTCCTTAAATCATATTAACTTATCTACACATATAACTAGTTATAATGACAAACAACCTGCTGGTGGTATTTCCCTTCCTAATATTCTGTATAAACCAATCTTTTGAAAAATCTTATTTCAAAGTTAGAAAATGTATAGAACACAATGTTTGTCCATTTGTGCTTTGAGGCGTTAATGTAGACCCAGACTGGGTGACATTTTCCATAAATGCCTGTAATAGTACTTTAGAGCTTAATTCTTCAGTCTGTTTGTAGTTTTGAAATGTAAATATGTGTTTTGTTACTCTAAAGAGCACTTTTATAAAAATAAAAAAGGACAACATAGCGATGATGCGCAACAGAGGATGGAGACACAGAAACAAGCAGATGTAATATATATTAAATAAGTGGAGTCAGTCATGGGACAGAGTAGAGGTCCGTTCAGCTGACACCTGCTGTAGTTGGAGAAGTCTCACCTTTTTCACCGGTTTGTGAGTGGGCACGGCGCTGAACACAGGCGACAGCTCTCCAATGTTCATCTCACTGTTTTTGCTTACGGTCATGGCTGAGTATTTTTCCGCCACGTTTTCGCTCTCTTTCACCTCTTTGCTCGCTTGTTTCACCTCCAGCTTCGTCTCACCAGCTGGGTCTGACATGTTCGAGGCGGTTGTGTAACCGTACCTGCACAGAAATACAAGGTAGCAGCCGCACGAGACAAGCTAACGTCCGCTACTAGCGAGCAACTTGGGAGCAGGAAGAGCGGCTTTTAGATAACGCGTACGTAAATAACATCAATACGTAAGAGATAACGATTATCGGACTTTGATTTGGAGCTGATGAATATCTCAGTTGGGTTGCGTAGGCTGTAGTCGCGCCGCTTCCCTGCTCAGCTGTCGCAACCAGGCTGAGCTGAGTAACTTTGTAGGCGGCTACCAACAAACTACTGGGACTGAGCTGCATTCATGGTGCGTGGGAAAACCAACACGTCCTTTTAAAAAACCCTCTCATTTTTCATTTAGATCACTTACTTTCTCATGTATATCACATAAAGGCAAACGCAGTGTCTTCATACGACCCGTACTATAACATTGAGCTTTATTATAAGAAGAAAATCATGTTCGTTTCGAATTATTGATTTTCATTCAATCGTCTTTTCAAACAGGAAGTGACTCCCCAATTCCACAGAACAAAGTGATACATTGAAGTACACCAGCTTTTTGAAAGCATACCTCTGCTCATGGCTCCTCTCAAGACGTGGAAAAAGATAAACCAAGCATGCATATCCACTTTCTTCCTTTGTTGAAAAAGGTATTCAGGGTAAGTATAGTTCATGGGTGCTGCCACCGTGTTGCATTTTTTAAAACCAGATCGAGCCTGCGTAATCAGTATGTGCAGCTGGTCCCACCAACTTACCCATTCATAATCATGGAGTTTTCACGTTCATTGTCGTCAGAAATTACATGAGGAAGGGCACTCCTGCTGCTGTTATGCTGGGTCTTATTTCCATTGGAAATTGTAGTTCATGTCTGGGAATGCTGACTGACACAACTTCACAGTGTTGACCATGCAAGCTGGGAAATCAGTAGAATTTGCTAGACGTTGGGCCCAGTGACCAAGATCATTAGTTTTAGCAATGCAAGCAACGATAATAAATGTACTGAAACACAGTAGCAACGTGTTTAGTAAGTGGAAAGGACACAAACCTACTTATTTTGAAATAAAAAGGTTTATTGCAGCTATCACAACATTTCACATATGTTGCAGTCAAACTGGTATTTGTGATGGTGTTCATCTGGAATCTTCATAATTTTTAGTCAAAATTCAGTCTTGAGAAGTGTTACCACAGAAGAGGATCAAGGCCACTGAAAAGAAAATGAGTATTCTGACTTTTTGCTCATAATTTTGACTGGTTTTTTTTTTTTTTTTTTTTTTTTTGCTGAGATTTAAAGTCAGAATTCTTAAAAAAATGTAATTCTTAAGACTTCCCTCTCCCCAGCCACTTGAGCAGCTCTTCCGGAGGAACCCAAATGCATTCCCTGGCCAGGTGAGAGGCATAATCCCTCCAACGTGTCCCAGGCCTCCCTTTAGGTTTTCTCTCGGTTGGATGTGCCCGGAAAACCTCACCAGGGAGGCTTCCAGGGCCGCATCAACTGACTCCACTCGATGTGGAGGAGCAGCAGATCTACTCCATGTTGTTTACTTACATTAAAAATAATAATGAAACCTGTCATGCAGGCCTGCAGCACATTCCAAAAGAAAATTAGAACATTTACTTTGGAATGTTGCCCAATGTTCACAATGCTTAGAAGACTGTTTTATTAAAGATACCAGGTGACAATGTTTATCATTGAAAGGGCATCAGTCATCACTGTCTGTCACTTGTGCCCATAGTTGAAAGAATAGGACTTGAAACAGGCTGATCCAGTGGTTAAACCTTTTTCTACTGCTTCAGTGCCTTTTCTAAGATAAGCAAACTGTGCTTTATGCTGTTTAGGTAAAAATAGACTGACTTCGTTGGGAAAAGATGTCTATCTCATTTGTTTTTCTAAATTCTAAAATGTGCTTTTCTGGTTAAAATGCTGTTATTATTTTTCCAAGAACATTGACATGCTCATAAATCTTTACATATCGTGACTTTGGGACATGGGTGACTTGTGCTCAGAAGATCTGTTATCTGTCAGTGAAGTAATACATTTGTAGTGATAATATCACACCAAACCACTTTACACTGGCTTCCGGTAATTTTCAGTATACAGTTAATATTTATAATGCTACTTTTACAGAATAGTTTAATAGTGCGGCATAACTTTGAACTTTTAAACGTTAAAGCAATAATAATAACAGTAATAATAATAATATCTTGAGGATTTTCAGATTCTAAATTTAAAAAAATGAGGGGCCATAATTTTTATTTGGTGGTATTTGGTTAATCATATCTTCTTTTCACATTGGTATTTAATGTCTATATCTAATTCACACTTATTGCTAAGTTGCAGTTTCTGTAATATGATGTTGTTTTGATTTATAACGAACTGTAAATATTAACTTTATTAATGATAATCGAATTTAGGTTGAGTTCTTTCTAAAACGTTTAGAAAACAGCGTCACTAATTTCCTCATGTGGCCATATATGGTATTGTAGCTCACCTCATTTGGCGTTTGAAACAAATCTTTCAAGAGTCAGTAAAATGCCCAACGTGTATTATCGAGTCATCTCGATGACTGAAATGATGAAAGGTATTCAAAAAAGGTATTTAGAGTAGGAGCCAAACCTTTAGAGCAGGAAACATCCCGCCTTGCCCGCTCCCTGCAACTTCCGGGTGAATATATCCGCAGACCAGCGTCTGTTCCGTCACTCCATTTTCCCTCGACCAACCGAGGAGCTCTAACGTGTGGGAGAAGCGTTTTTGCTCAGAGCTGTAACTTCAATCAAAAAACGGTACTGCTTGTTTTAATACATTCATTGTTTATGATATGGAGCTTACTTAGAAGAAACAAATTTCGGGGCGCGTGTTTTTTTAACTACGTGCACATGGTTTCATTGTTCGGGTTGATTTAGAGCGCCTCTAGCCGAGAGTAGGCCGCGGAAAGACGGCAGCCATCTTATTTTTACAGCTATTAGCGCCGACATTTACTCTGCCGAGTTTTTTCCTAAATGTTTGTATATGTTGATTTGTTTGTTTCGGTTCATTGGAAACTAAAGCGAGTTTGGTTTCATTGGTAACGCCTAATTCATGATTTGGTTTCCGTGCTTGCTAATGTTAGCACTTATCGCTAACGGAAACTAGGTCATGTATTCTTGTTCAGCCTGGGGTTGAATTTATTTATTTCTAATAAGATATTAAAATGTTTTATCGGGTCACAGAACACTTTTGTACATGCATCTAGATTAAAGGCCTGTCTTTTATCACATTACTGTGTTTACATGGGCTATATTTTTACCATCCTAGTACGATTTTCTTCATTTAAAACATCCTAGTATGATTTTCTTCATTTAAAACTATCTAACATATCATTCCTAATTTGTGCAACAGGAAGAGAAACAATGCGGTTTTCGCCTAACGGATCTAACTGCTTCCCATTTTTCTCTTTGCTGTTGATCTCAGCTCCAGTCATGCATCGAGACTGTCCCCTAGACTGTAAAGTCTACGTTGGAAATTTGGGCAACAATGGAAACAAGACGGAGCTAGAGAGAGCTTTTGGCTACTACGGCCCCCTCCGCAGTGTCTGGGTGGCCAGGAACCCCCCAGGTTTTGCCTTTGTGGAGTTTGAAGACCCTCGAGATGCAACTGATGCAGTTCGAGAGCTTGATGGAAGGTGAGTGTAGATGTATATTTTGCTGTAAACGCAGAGGGCATCTGAATTAGTTCTGCAGGAGCTAACGACCTCTGCCCTTTGTGATTGGCCACCAGGTCACTTTGTGGTTGCCGAGTTCGAGTGGAGCTGTCCAATGGAGAAAAACGTAACCGTAGCCGTGGAGCTCCCCCTTCGTGGGGCAGGCGTATTCGAGACCGAGATGACTATCGACGTCGTAGCCCGCCTCCCCGACGAAGGTGACCTAAGTGTATTTGATAACAGACAATAGAGATAAATTGTATTTTTAACATTCTTGCTGATTTACTCATCCATCTCTTTCCTGCTGATAACATTGGTGACTGTTGGTCTATCAAAGCCTTGCAGTTTCATCCTCATTGGCATTAGTCATTTAGTACAACCAGCCAAACAGGTATTTGATCCAATTACAGAATTATGCCTTTTAGACAGGACATTGTTTTTGACAATGTAGCCTCTATGTTGAAAGCTGCTTAAGTGTCACGCAAAATGTGACTTTTGCTTCAGACATAAATACTTCTTTGAAGTGTGTACTGTTGTGTGCTTAAAATGTTAAGACTTAAGGTGGCAAAATAGGGCTGTGAATCAGGTTTAGGCAGAAAAGAAAGGGCTTTATTCATAAAAATATGACTTGTTTAAAGATTTTGGTGGATGAAAGTGCCAAATGTGTTGTGAAAAATTCCTTTTTTTTGTTTGAGGATGCTTTATACTTTTTATCTATATTAATAAGAATGAAACCCGTTGCAGAGCCACCACCATGCCTCTTCTCACCACCCTCTGAGTCAGTCAACTAGTCTTCTTTCAGCATCATGTGACTGCTGACCATCGGGCCCCAATCAGCTTGGCTTGTGCTGTCACATGACCCAGGCATGGCCAGTCGTCAGGTTGCACCAGCCCATTGGTTCCTCAGCATGCCGTTCTCAACCTCCTTCTCCTTCAACCTTTAACCAAACGGCAGCGGCCCACATCACATTCCCGACCAATCAGCGTATTATGTTCCCAAAAGTCTACAACCTACCGGCAGCAGCCTTCGGCTTACCAATTAAAGCAGGAATAAAGCCACAACCAGCCCCCATCTGCCTGCCATCTAATCACCTTGCAGCATCCGGCCAGTCCCATTCAGCCAATTCTACCTACCCGGCCGACAGTCTGCCTCCCTTTCGTCATATCTAGCTTGTTGAAATCCAAAAATACTAGTAAGTTTTCCTGCTTCATTCAGTACACTGCAGATTACAGTTTTAACACTGAAGAAACAGCTGGTTTGAAAAGGTTATTTCTTTATCTCATTTATTGGTTTGTCGTTTTATTATCCACTATTTTTCAAACAGGAATGATTTTATATCAAATATCTGGAACGTCATGTTTCCAGAGGTTTTGATATGATAGCTAATGTTCTTTTACTTGATACACACACCATCCAAAACTCAAGCCTTTCTATGACTCAGTCTATGATTGTGGTGTTGGCGGCGACATTTTAACCTGGTTTTTTTCTCAATTTATTTCCTGTGACATATACATCTTTACTAGCCTCCATTTTTGTTTAGGTATTTCTTTTGAAGTGAACCAGTTTCATACAGATGGTGGCCCCTGTACGTTCTTATTTTTCACACACGGGCCAGTCCACAGTACAGTGTTTGCTCTTCTCAGAGCCCAAACCCTCTTAAATTATTAATGGGATTCATTAGACAGTACTTATTACAATTACAAAAGTTACTCATTGTACTGTGGGATAGGTGAGAGGAGATTACTTGACACCTGCCATCTTTATGTGCTAGGTTTACTGCCAGTGGCTATTTTCTGATACATTTTTCTGAGAGGGGGAAAACATTTACTGCTCTTAAATTAGTAAAATAATAGTGGGCTGTGCTGCGAGTCCAGTATGAGATCTACAGGTCGATGACAGCATTTGTTTGGGGTTATAACACTTTGATTTTCCTTGTGCAGATCTCCTCGCAGGCGGAGCTTGAGCCGCAGCCGAAGCAGGTATGTGAACTTTAAAGGGTCGGTCTCGTTCATGCAGGAAAAGTCATGTTGTCACCAACATGATGGTGAAACACTGGTCTGGGTGCTGAACTGTTTATTTAACCTACTAAATCGGAGCTTTATTTATTTTCAGGTCTTTGTCTAGAGAAAGGAGGAGAGAGAGGTCCCTCTCCCGGGACAGGAACCACAAGCCCTCCAGGTCCTTCTCCCGATCAAGGAGGTACTGAGAGCTTTAGTTTATGTCTCAAGTAAAACAAATGTCTAGTTTGTGAGCGCTAGAAATGGTTCAGTCTTAAAACCTGATTTTCTCGTGTTTCTATAGAGTATTCCATAAAGCATCATGTTTTTAAAAGCTTTACCTAATGGACATCTTGTCTTTGCCCACAGCCGTTCCAGGTCTAATGACCGAAGATAAAATAATCCATTAGGTGTAAAGGGAGCTGAAGATGGAACGTTTGTACAGGCTCATCCATTGTTGAGGTGGTTGTCAGCATGACCATGTGATAGTCATTTGTTTTTTTAACAATCATTTTAGTGTCCCTCCTTTTCTTTAGAGTTGCTTTCAGATGCATTGACTGGGTGTGTACATCACCAGTCTGTCATGCCCTGCATTCCAGCGTTAACCTCCTTAAGCTTCAATTTTTCACCAGTTAAATGTTTCTGTGGTTTGACAATGTGGATTGTCTTTTTCACTGTAAGTGCAAACATTTTGTTTTCATAAAGATTTGGAGATGCTCAATTATCCCTTTTTGTGTGAAGCCCACCTGTTTTCAACTTGTATCATTTTGTTGTCCAAGAAGCAAAACTATGACGTTTATTCAGAAGTGTAGTCAACACAAGTCAGATAGTTGACTATTAAGTTTTACATCATTGTGTGTGTGTTTTTTTTTCATATGATATAAACTAGTCTCAAATAAAAATCTGGTTTTGTCAAGAATGTAATGTGAATTTATTTCCCCCCAAATAGTTTTTGGTTTTAGTTTAAAGTTTTGTCCACAAGAGGGCATCAGCTCAGTGTCTCAGAAACAAAGATGCCTCATTCCGCCCCAGTGGTGTCTGGAAAATGGTTTTTGGGGTGGCCAGGTGAGGGCACAAATTAAAATTATATTTTTTTTACAGAATTGAAAAAAGTATAAATCATTTAAATGGCTAACTGGCATCTTTCCATGAGTAAAGGCATACATTTATAATAACATTGGGACTTTTACAGAAAAGAGATGAGGGTGCTCTTTAAAGGAAGTAGATGTCCTTTCCAGGCTAACTCTTAAGTTCGACTTAACTTTCAGTTAAATGGTCATCAAAATAAAGCCTGGTTTGTTTGAATCCAGTGGTCTCATCTGAATTTCAGCAATGTTTTGGAGCATGAACCCTTTATTGGTGAGGACACTGAAACATTAAATCTTCCAACAAAAGTTTTGAGATGTTACATTTATATTTGCTGAGGGCTGGATTAGGATTTAATGATCGCATATTGATACCCTTGTACTAGAGCATCTAACTGCATTAAGAACCTTCCACTAACCTGTCCTATGGTGGCATCTGTTATCTCCTTTTGTCCATTGTCTCTAGAGAGAAGCAGATACGACAAGAACAATACACCTTAGAAATACAATGAAGCACTAGAGCTGACTGATAAATATTACAGCTTTATTCAACCCAGTTTTGCCGAACACATTAATGTAAATTGTCACATAGCGTAAACATTTACAATTATGGGTCAAGTTGGTTTTTCTGCTGTATGAAATTATACTTTGCAGATACGACCATCAAATCATGGACTGCTGGCACAAAGCTAGAATCTAGTTGACCCTTAACAAATTTTTTAATAAAAACGTACTGTATGTATACAGTATGTGCTACAGTTCATACATGTGCAAAAACACCCAAATCATTCACTGAATAGATCAGACGTATTAAAGCAGACAATCGTAAAACATGCAGGGCGAGAACTTCATCTACTGTATATAAATATTTCTAAACTACGAGTGTAAACAGGAGAAGCTATTCTTTACATGGCTTTATACAGTGCTCAGCATAAATGAGTACACCCCATTACATTTGTCAAAAAGCCTTAAGTTTCCTTTCAGAATCAACCTTTTCTATAGGATACCATACTCAAAAATATTCCTACATATGTGGGACATTGATTGCAATCAAGATTTGTTCATTTGCACACAAAAATGTTTTTTCCTAACAAATCCATTCAAGGTCATGTTACAAAAACGAGTACACCCCAAATATAGTCTTAGGAGAAAAGCCACACTTAAAATTCCAAAATTTGAATTAACAGGCATTCAACCACAGGTGAGTCTATTGATTCATTTAAGAGGTGTCCAGCAGACAGGTGACTATAAAAGGGCGTTATTTAACAAAGAAAAGCCCCTCCCATTTCATGCTGTTAGCAATGTCTCCACATGGAAGAGAAACTTCTCAAAATCTGAGAAAGGAAATCACTTCTACAGGTGAGGGCTACAAGATCAGCAAAGCTTTACATGTCAGTCAGAATGTAGCATAAGTGATCAAAAAATGTAAGAAAGATGGAAGTGCAACCATCTTACAGAGATGTCCACGGTAGTTAACATCTTGACAGGATCATCTTCTGATAAGGAGGGTTTAGAAAAATCACCATGCAAGTTCACTGCAGTTAGCTAAAGCAGTAGAAAGCCAAACTGGAGTGACCGTTTCCCATTACACCATACTGCACACATGGCACAGGACTGGCATGCGTGGGTATCGTTCACGAGAAAGCCTCTCCTAAAGCCCATGCGCAAAAAGCCCGCCTAGGATTTTCTAGGGCCCATGCTGAAAGAGATGAAGACTACTGGGACTCTGTACTTTGGAGTGAGGAGACAAAGATCACTGTTTGTGGAACTAATGGTTTCAATACTGTATGGCGTCGTAAAGGTGAGGATTTCAAAGAGAAATGCATGGCGCCTACAGTGAAACACGGTGGTGGCGGTGTCCTTATGTGGGGCTGCATGAGTGCTTGAAATCAACAACGTACTGCTCTATTCTGTAGGAGAAGATGCGGCCATCACTCCGTGCTCTTGGTCGTCGTATGCTTTTCCAACACAATGATCCAAAACACACATCTGAAGCTACTGTTGCATTTCTGAAGAAGAACAGGATGAAGGTGATTGAATGATCACGTCTGTCTCTTGATCTGAACCCAGTCGATCACCTGTGGGGAAGCAGCAAGTTGAGCATCACTCTCCATCCAGCATCCAGCCTCTAAAAGATATGATTCTGTAAGAATGGAAGAAGATAGATGTTGCAATATGTCGCCAACTTGTTCATTCCATGCCTAGAAGACTTGGTGCTGTCCTTGAAAATCACAGTGGTCATACAAAACACTAGATGTAGTGGTTTTTGTTGCAGGGTGTATTCATTTTTTCTTCAACCAGTTTTAGTAAAACTGAAGATTTTGTGTGTGTAAAGTTATATTATTAATCTTAATTTCATGTTTCATGGAGTTAAACAAGTGTTCAATAAAACCCAGCGTTGTGAAAATTCTGTTCTTCATTGAGCTGCTAATTACATTTGTACTTTTTAAGAAGGATGTACTTACTTATGCTGAGCACTGTACATACTCAACGCATTACACACTGTGAAGATGATGAAACCAGTATTTTTAACAAAGTAACTTTATTACTTCTGCAGATTAATTATTAAGATAGTGTTTATGCTAATATTACATACTGAGTTAAGCACCAACTAGACCTTCAATGGACAATGGAGGAAAGATAAAAGCCATATGATATTAAGCATATAATGAAGTAATTTAGGTTCTTTCAAAACTTCAGCGCTCTAGCTTCTTTGCAATTGAAATACGAGGTTACTCAGCTGTTCGGTTGTTGCAGCTTTTTGTAGAAAACAGCTGATGTTTAGTCCCAAACACACTGGATACAGCAGTAACTATATAAACTAACAGAATATAGCTATGCTGTGCTGCTGATGCCAAGTCCACATCAGCACCAACATAACAAAAGACTCACTGTGGTCTGAGAGCAGCCAGGCCATGGTGAACTACAGTTCACTGTTTTGCTGGAAACTGCTGAAGGGCAGTGAGATGGTGCCTGGCAGGTGACTCATACTGGAATAAACACAAAATGACTTCAACAGCAAAAGTGGGTGGAGAGAAACTTTTTGGGTGCAATATGTAATTATTAAAATGTTCTCTGGGTTTGGATGCCTGGAACAGACTAGTCAGGGCCCCTTAACGTGGCAGGATTCCCCTGAGCTCAGAGCTACAGGTGGATTCACTGGAGTTGTTAGTCTCACTTGTTATTCACTGTTCAGATCACAAGTCACTCATCTTATCAGGACTTATATGTGTAATAATCTAAAACACTTAAAGAGACAATGTGTAGTTTTTACTGTTAATCTCTGGAAATATCCATCTAATTGTTGAAAATGAATTAAACGATGCCTAGTTCTTGAAAATATTGGCGGCTTTGAAACATATAACCATAAAAATCAGGTCTAAAATACACAGGATCGGGTGTAAGGCTTGATTTATGCTTGACGCGTCCGCGAGGTTCGCACGGCTCCGCGCGGCAAAATTGCATCATTTTAACAACCACGCCCCTCCACTGTGCCTCCGCACGGACCAAACTTTACACATCGCGCACCTAGGAAATTTTCTAACCACGCAGACGGTCGGATGCGGAAAAACATGGCGGACTGGCAAGAACTAGTATGGCAGAGGTTCGTAAATACAGACATTTGTATGATTCAGCTCTCAAAGATCACCGTGATCAACATGTTGTTAATAATTCTTGGAGAGAAATAGCTCGCACTGTCGGAAAAGACGAGGACGCTGTTAAAAATGCTGGAATGTCATGTTGTAAACAACAGTAATTTTTACTTCTACTATGGTGTAGTGTTGGATGCATGCCGTAGAGCTCCATGCTGCCCCCTACAGTTTGGGAGAATATTGGCTCACTACAGAGACCGCATGAACCATAAACGCTGCAAGTTGTGAAGCGCGTTCCATCCGCGTTCCAAGCGGAAAGTAAATGCGTCAAGCATAAACCAAGCTTTAGTCTCTGGGCGATGCCATATTATATATCATGTTTCATTCTATGGCAGCCGGTGAGGACTAAAAGCATTCACTGAGTTTTAACAAACAGTTATAAATTTTTCACCATTCACAAACATCGCTGATTTACACATTTACCTCTTCACTCGTCAGTGATGAAAGGGATTTGCTTGTTATTTTGCTGGAAGTTGAACGATCTGATGAAGTAAACATTTTAAAAAAATGTGCTCCCAGTGATTTTTGACCCTAATGGCCATCCGTTGTTAAGGCCTCACTCAAACACAAAAATGCTGCTCCCCCATCGCTAGGGAAAATACAAATTGTCACTTTAAATAGGCTCTTCAGCTGATCCTGGTTTGTTCAAAACACCACTTAAAGAGATTTTTCAGCCATTTAAAAGTTTTCTGTATAAAAGCTATTACCACCTGAACAGCCTCACCTCGTAGAAACAGTTTACATCCTGCTGTAAGCGCTAGTCCAAAGAAAAGTGTTAAAACATCTCTAACATCCAAGGTTTCATAGCAGCTCATTTTAATGTTATTTTATATGTTTTAACATTGGCGTCAGTTTTGCTTTACAGTCATTTGTATAGAACATTATGGTTATTTACAAAATAGCATAGTGTGTATTTCTGATGCATCCAGGAATATGAGGTCAAGTCAGGCAGGAATGTCTTAAAGAGACAAAGTGTAGTTTTTACCGCTATTCCCTGGAAATATCCATCAAACTGCTGTTGAAAATGAATTAAATGATGCCCAGTTGTTGAAAAATACTGGCAGCAAAACTTTTGCCATTCATAAACATAGTTGTTTTTCACATTTAGATATGTACTGCCCCCTATCGCCATGGAAAAAACACGCCGTCACTTTAATGGTTCTGTGAACAAAGCTGTGTCATGTGAAAGTGATGGTGGTGTTCAGAAAAAAAGTAATTATTCATGATTAATGATGAAGTTTTACACAGAAGCTCATTCAAACGACTAAAATCTCTTTAGTAAAAATAAATATGCTTACTTGTCCTTCCTGGTGTGTTTGTTGTGTTTATTTTTGACACAATTTTAATACATGTTTAGTTTGTTTACACCAGCTGCAACTGTACAAAGGTTCAGAATATACTTTTTTTAAAGAATGGGGTTTTTTTGTTGTAAACTTTATCAATTAAAGTTTTTTCCAGGCTTCAGAAAAGTGAGCAATAGGTGGACAATAAAGACATTTTGACCTAAAATCATCAGATTAACAGACTATGAAAGTAATGTCTTCAAGAAACTGGGAGAGTGTGTGCGTGCATTTGTGTGCGTGTGTGTGTGTCTGTCTCCAGGATACTGCTGCACTCAGTCATGTGCACTGAGAGGAGGTGGGGCAGCACCTCTAGGACCAGACGTCCTGGCCTGAAATTCCCTCCAGTACCTTGCCAAAGCTTCACGTGTGCTTGTGTGTTTTTGGGACAAATTCCACGTGCGTGGGACAGATAGCGCCACCTCTGTTTGAGAGGAGGAGGGTGTCTCCTCCCACCAGTTTAAGTCAGTGGAGTCTCTGTCCATGGCTTTGAGAACACTTGTAGATTTCTCCGAGACTCACTAATACTCTTTATCCTATGGATCTGTGGAGGCTTTAGGATCAGTTACCTCATTCTCAAACTTTGCCTTACATCACACTGAAACTTGGAGACAAGCAGCGAGGAGGTGGAAAAGCTGACTCAGTAGACAACAGCTTTAAAAGAGAGGAGATTTAGAAGCGAACTGCACCTGATTTGGCTCAACATGTAAGTAAAACACATTAAAGATGTTATTTTATATGTAAGAAGTTAGTAGTTGTTAAATTTAAAAGAGCTTCTAAGCATCTGAGTAAGATTTATGATTTCACAACCTTTAAAACTCAACACACACACACACACACATATATATATACACTTTTGTAGCTCATTAATAATTGTATTCTAAACATTTGAAGAACAAAAACGTTTTTACAGGACTAATGTGTTCCTAGAGGTGTGAAAAGTTGACATAAATGGATCTTTGCGATCTCATTTTTGCACATCCAGGAAATCCATAAACTCTTGTTTGGTGGTTTTAGTTTTTTTTACATGTCTGTGTGTGTGTGTGTGTGTGTGTGTGTGTGTGTGTGTGTGAGAGAGAGAGAGAGAGAGAGAGAGAGTGGGTGAGTCCAAACTGTGACATCCCAGTTTGACACGAGTTCCAGACTCACGTGGAGCAGAGTTGTAGCTGAACTGGGCTGGGTCCAACTCAGTCATGCATGACTAGCTCTCCCGCCAAAGCTTGAGTCACTCCTCCCAGAACCACCCTGCCCAGTAAAAGAAACGCCCTCCCCCTTCCTCTGTGGGACCAGGGCAGCGCAGGGATCCAGCAGGGATCCTTCAAACCCTTTTATTAACCTAATGATCCACCCACAATTGGGGAGCTTTATTCTGAGCCCTGTGCTGTGGGTGGGAGCGTTGAACACTGCATACATAGTCTTAGTGGTCATTAGATGTGTCCAACAAACCCATTTTTTAGTAAACTCTGATACAGACTGTAGTCAACTGACTTTACTACGTAGATAATTTTGATCAAAATGCAAAGGGCCCTTCTTTTTCTCATGAACAAACCAAACTGAACTCCATGATAGGAGCCAGATCAAGCTAAAATAGAGACATATTTCACTCTCATATTTTATGAATCAGAAAAAAGGGTTTGTGCTTGTGTTTGTATGAAAATAAAAATCAGAATCATATCAGATTATAACAGATGACTTGTTTCATTGACACATTTTTATTTATAACACTAATCAGTATTTTACTGAAACGCATCTTCACGTCAAATTGAAGCAGATTTTTCCAGATTCCGTTTGCAGATAACTGGAACAGCTTCTGTAAAATAAGCTCGTGTCCTCTTAATCACTGATAACGTATTTTATTCATCTCCCAATCTCATCTGCTGCACCGTAACTGGACGGGCAGGGACTGTTTTCCTTGAATGCTTCCTTCCTTCTTGGATGGTCTGAATGACCTGTTTCCCAGGTCAGAGTCAGAAAACAGTCACATGTTTCCCTCAGTTTCAACGTAAACTGAAGATGAATTATTTCTCTGGTGTTTGCCTCCGAGCTGTCTGTAGTCGGAGTGACAGTGCCACCTTGTGGTTTATCTCTCTTACACCAAACACCACAACAGCAGAGGACTTGCCCTTACATGCCTGTGAGAGATTATGCCCAGACATGTACCAGAGAGGAGGGCTAGTGACTCACTGCTGCTGCTGCACTGCATTATAAAAGCCCGTCAGCTCACAGAAGCAGTCTAGTTCACTGAGGAGCTGTTAGGCTAGAACCATGGTGAGTCTGACTAAACTTTGTTTAAATCACTGGTTTGAAAATATTAAAAACATTTAGTTTGTGTACTTTTTAGACTGTGGACAAAATAGATTGTGGCTTTTGAAACTAATCAGTTTTCCTGTTTTTACCTACAGTGCAGAGGGATGGCTACACTTCACAAGCGAGCCCTCAGTACTCTAAGAAGGAACGGTCCCCCTCGGCGGAGCCTGTTTGGCCCAGTGGACCGAGAACAGCTCCAGATGGAGTACCGGACTGCCCTGCGTAAAGATCTGGAGGAGGCTTCCCAACGCTGGGGGTTCGACTTCTTCTCCGACAAACCTCTGGAGAGCGGTGATTTCCAGTGGGAGATTGTCCCAGGTACCAGGGTGCCACTGCCCTACAGATCCAGCGTCATCTGTGCAGGACATGCAGAGGGTCAAAGGTCAGCAGGTGCAACCAAAAGAGGAAGGGTGGTGGTACCAGAGAGGGAGAAAGAGAACTTCCCCCAAACTCTAGAGAAATGTTCTCTGAGTCTGGAGAACATGGAGACAACATCAGAGACGGAAGACAAATCAGGAATGAAGAGGAAACAGACAAACATTACAGGTATGTTTAGATATTTTTTATATCAAATTAGAAACACTCATCTTTTCTCATAAGCTAAGTATCCTCTTCTTTAACCCAACAGATTTCTATCAGGCTAAAAGAAGAGTTGTCTGGCTGCCGAGGAAATCCGGGGAGTGATATTTCCTTTGAAGGTGCCAAAACTCCCAAGAGAACCAGACAAAGAACCAGCACCTCCTTCAGGAATCAGTTGTTCCACACCGAGCAGCGGGAGTGCTGAATCATCCAACAAAAAAAAAACAAAAAAAAGAAAAAAAAAACCCAGAAGGCACCAGGCTAATTAAGATGCTGCATGTGTGAGGGGTCTGGTGTTTTCTGTCCACGCTGCAGTTAAGAAGGTGACATTTGAGCAGAGAAGATTAACAGTAATCTCTGGAATCAGTGGATTTATACTCATTTGGACTGAGAGCTCGCCAAATTGCTGACTGACATTTGTTACGGCGCGTCACACAGCTCTTAACCCTCTCGGTCTCGTTTTGATAAAAGGACGAACAACTAAGTCCTTCAGGGGTGCTTCTGAGTTAAAAAATGCTCATGAGATACTTGTGTGGAGTAACCAGGTAGGTAGGTTTTAACTGTTGCAGATCTGCGATGCCTGCCTCCAGAGGGTTAAAACACAATCACATCTCAGTTTGGTGGGACTTCTGCCTGTTTGAGGATGAAAAGCAGACGTGCGAACAAATATCAGGACTCAGATTAATACGTTTCTGTGGCAAAGCCGCAGGAAAGCTAAAAACAGGAGAGCTTTGTCTATTTTGTTCAAATCTATAATTGTTTTTCTACGTCTTTTTATAGGAGTTTTTTTTTTAAGTGCATTATATTTTACATCGGGGGTTCCCAATCCTGGCCCTGGAGGGCTGGTATCCAGCAGGTTTTGTGGTTTTTCTGCTCCAACAGACTTGATTCAGTGGTTGAAACGCCTGTGCAGCAGCTCATCAGGCTCTGCAGAAGCCTGTTAATGAGCTGCTGATTGAAATCAGGTGTGTTGAAACAGAATTCAAACTAAAACATGCAGGATACCGGCCCTCCAGGACCAGGATTGGGGACCTCTGCTTTACGTAGTCATCGGAAAACGGCTTATGGAGTTGTGATATATCCTTAAACATGTGGTTGCATTGCTTAGACTATAATCAGCAGAAGTGCCAACTTTTTCCATCTCATCCACTGATTTTTAAAACCGTTTAAACCTCCACAACTGCCCTGCTTAGACTCAGATAATGTAGGTTATATCTGTAGCATCATGTCTCTAAAACATTTGTAGGACACATATGATGTAGTAACAGTTAGGCTTTTGTTTGTTTGTTTGTTTATATTTGTAAGTCAAAAACATTGCAGTGTTGCACATAAATCCGAGGGTGGTGTTTTACATGTCTTTGTGGCACATGTGTTTTTAGTATTTTAAGCTCCATAAAGGACAACTGGGTGAAAGTGTTTTAGTGTACGTAACCACATGCTTTATTGTATTGTATTTGGAAGCAAAGTGCAATTTTACCAGACAAAGGGTATAATTTATTTTATTTTTTATCTCTGTTCCGGCAAATCCTGCTGCTATGGAAAATCTGAATGGTGACACACAAGGTCCTGTAATGTTAATCTCTTACGCATTGAACTTTAAAATGTTCACCAACTTCCACAAACAACAAATGCACTTCTGTTATTAAATGCTCTACATGCAATTTTTGGTAAAAACTTCAAATTAATGTGTTTTATTTATTGATATGTCATAATTTGTGTCAATTTAGTTTATGCTCATTTTAAATTTCAATAAAGTTTAAAACTGGCTGTCTTGTGAATTGTTTTTGTCACTTTTCCAATCATTCCATTTTGCAAGTATTAATTATGAGAAATGTTCATTTTATTTTGAAATGTGAAATAAATTGGTTGCTTTTTTTAACCAAATAGAGCAGTTCAAAGCTGGGTTAATATAATCATAAAATTTAAACTATAATTCAATTCAATTTTATTTATACAGCGCCAAATCACGACAAAAGTCGTCTCAAGGCACTTCACACAGTAAGCATCCCAATGCAGTTCAGTTCATTAAGCCAATCAGTAAAAGGTTTCCTATATAAGGAACCCAGCAAATTGCATCAAGTCAGTGACTTTACAGCAATCCTCATACTAAGCAAAAATGTAGCGACAGTGGAGAGGAAAACTCCCTTTTAACAGGAAGAAACCTCCAGAGGATCCTGGCTCAGTATAAGCAGCCATCCTCCACGACTCACTGGGGATCGAGAAGACAGAACACACACACACACACACACACACACACACACACACACACACACACACACACACACACACACACACACCAAGCCATGTGTCTATGGTTACATTGTGATTGCTTAGTAAATATTCTATTTGGCGAGAGAAAAACTTTATTGTATTTATCCTAGTGAATCTATAATTAAACGGGTAAACTAGTAGTAGCACATCCAACGTCAAGGAAAGCAAAAAGTTATTATCAGGAGAGAGAGAATGTATTAGTGGTTAGCAGCAGTGTGCTAGACGATGGCCCCCTCCATGAGGCCACCACAGCTCAGCAGAACATCATTGTAGCTTCTTCTGGGGAGAAAAACACTTAGAGGAAAAAAAATTACAAGCTGAAATAACAGGAAATAATAAAGTTAAAGAGCAGATTGTATAAGAAAGTAGTCGAGTGTGAAAAGTGGTCAGTGTATCCTCCAGCAGTCTAAGCCTATAGCAGCATAACTACAGAGATAACTGGATAACCTAGCCTTTTAGAAGTAGGCATGTTGGAGGCAGGGCAAGGGAGAGCCGTCTTTACCGACTGTACACTCCACCTCCCTC